>NW_019525132.1:1987630-2001413 GCF_002814215.2 Seriola lalandi dorsalis | reverse complement strand
GGGGGGGTGGGGTGATTACATTTAGTGCAGGGTGTAACCATGAGCCTCATGTTGATATGGGAAATGCCCTCAGGATGGAGAGTGGCCAAAGCGCTGTGGATGGGTCTTTGTTGTTGTTGTTAGTTATAAGGAAATGTATTAGATTGTCTCCTCTGTGGTGCAGTTTCATTAAATCATGTTTTGTATGAATGATCGCTGTAGATGCAGAAAACACAGCATGTGCGGACAGGTGGTTCAAACTGATACAACACAGTCTTCCTCTGAACAATGAACAAAATTGCTACTTAGTGTCTAACCTCACAGATGCATGTAAAATGAATCCAAGAAATATGTAATTCCTGTGATAGTCTGGAGACCTGTCCAGGGTATACCCCGCCCTTGCCCAATGTCAGCTGTGATTGGCTCCAGCTTTTCCACCGCAACCCTAAATAGGATAAGTGGTATGGTTAATCAATAAACGAGAAAAATTTTTGAAGCGACATCTTTTGCTCATTCTCTCATCATAGTCCAACACCAGTCTTTAAAAAAAAAAAAAAAACATATGCAAAAATGTACACTCAAGGCCCACTTACTTGTTTTTTTCTGCTTTCAACCATATCACTTGGGCTTCATCAATTGAAAACATTTAGTCATTGTCATGGAACTGTTCCAACTTTCCATTATTCTGAGTACTTATAGGACTTCCCGTCCCTTGGGTTTGAAAGACAGAAAAGTAAAGGCAATTAAGCAGACCTTAAGGAGCCTGTTTTATCAACAGCTGTTTCCAAAATCCGGATAAACTGTACTGCTTGGGTTGGATTAGGGAATTGTTGTGGTATTGGTGAGAAAAATCAGCTTTAACTGTTGGTAGGAAACGGGATACAAACCGTAGTCTCAGTGTCAGAGTCAAACACTTTCCTGACCCAACCGTCCATCTCCACTTCCCCCGGAAGAGGTTCTGCAGCCCTTTGTTCAACAGGTCCTCGTCATCATCATTACATCATGTTTCAGGGCCTTGTTACGTGGAAACTCACACGAATTAGGCCTGTGACCCATTTTAAGAAACAATGGTCTGATTTAATGCGTCAATCTGTGATACAGTCTGAAAATTACACAAACGCAGTCACTCATCATCACCCGGCTGATAATACGTTGGTGGCGAATGTGATTAGCCATTCACTCGGTTACTGTAGACTTACACACATGTGCCTTAGATCATGAATACAGCTGAGGTCTTGAATGAGGCGGTTTGAATGAGGGGGAAATTGCAGCACAGTGTCTCTCACTTAACTAACCAACCATGCTTCTGGATGAAGGTATTTTTCATCGCAGGAAGAGCCCTTCTCTCTTGCTCACAGTTAGTGGAGTGTGAAGTCGTTTTTCTTCTCCACCAAAGGGAAGACTCAGACGAAGATTCATGTTATGAATAATGCTAATGACTCAGGTGCTTCTAGTGAGCATAAACATATCACTTTTAAAATGAAAAAAAAAAAGCAAAGGTTTGGTTGGAGGACATAGAAAAATTTAAGTTCACACTTGAGATGTAATTTTATGCAAAAAGCAGCACATAAATCTTTGATTTTCGTGCTCGCCCCAGAAAAATGTTTTCACTTTCCAAGCTTTAGCATGTTTTGCTAATTATGCCCCAGCATCCGGAGCCGGTTCTTTTTGCCTTCAACCAAAATCTGCACTCATGTGAATAACAAATATTCACAGCAAGACTGACTGAGTTTTATGGTGAAACTACTGTATAATAACTCATTCCTTAATTATTTAGGGTCCAGCAACGTTCAAAATCATTTTTCCACTCTTGATTCGTAAAGAAAACATTATGAACTTGGGGATGTTTGTCTGTTCCATTATGAGTATACAAAGTGCTGCAAGCAGTTAGAAACTATGCTAATTTCCTACTGATGTATTCAGTCAGTAACACTTGTTTATAAATCAAACTATCAGTCAAATGCTATCACCACTACTGCCACACCAACCTCTAAAAATAATGATAATAAATCATAAATTACAGATTGTTCAGTGCTAATAAAATGCTGTATGCCTTAATTTAGAAGAAGTTCTTTGTCTAGTTTTTTTTTTTTTTTTTTAAAAACATTTATTTTGAAAGATTAAGGCTTGTATTACTCTGTATTTTCCATATTGTCAACAAACCCCATGAAAAGACAAAACCAAACCAAGCCAGACTCGAGATACTTTCGCCACACTGCACAGCCTCTACTCTCAAAGCCTATTGATTACTAACAAGGGAAATCTTTTTAAATTGGTCACACATTATTATTATTTTCATAAAAAGGCATAATAACTTCCTCAAACAGCTCTGGGATTAAACAAACGTTACTCAAACAGGAGAAAGTAGTGCATTTGTTGGCGACTATTTTCAGGTGTGGATTAATACACATTTGGTGAAGCAGAACCAAATTCATTTTGAACAAACTACGGTGCTCACATTCATGATAAAGAAGGGACCATAGCTCAATTATGTGTTTGTATAGTGTTTGCCCAACAGTGGAGGTGTGTATGGCTTTAGCCACACACATACCGTGTAAATCGTATTAATCCGTTGTTGGTTTTTGGTCTTTTAATAGGATTTGCAGGACGTGAGAGAAATAAAGAATATCACCAGTTTTCTTCTATATGCTAGATAAGTACAAGAATAGCTGACACGCTTGGATGGAGAAAGTATGTCGTTCAGCTTTCCCATACAGAGGAGCAACATAACCTCTTAGTGAACTCAGCCGTCTGGATGAATTATGTGGGTCTAATCGGTGACCCCCGAGAGCCTAATTCAAACTCATTGCTAGTGTGTGTCGAGGGGCTGGAGGAAGGGCCACACTATTGTTCAGCCCAGCTCAGTGGCTGTTGTTTTAATGGCAGATGAGAGATTAATGGTGATCTAATGACTGTGGGGAGGACACAGTGCAACAATAGAGTCCTGATACAGCGCAGGCCAAGTACATTAGTCAGTCAAGACAACTATCTGCATGGATAAACACACACACACACACACACACACACACAAGTATACACGTAAAAATGTACACACAAAAACATTCAGTTGATCCCAAGACACACAAACACGCAGAATGAAAATGAAAGTGACTTCTATTGATTTGTCAGTAAAGTTTTCGCAGTCATCCGGCAACAGCGCACCCTGTCTCATCACGAGCAAAACAAACTGAGCTAATTCTCAACCCGCCAAACCCCCCAAAGTGACAAAAGAAGGCTAATTTATGCATTGGCGACGTGGTGTGCGAGGAGTAAGAGTGTGGCAGCGGGGCTGGGCTGGATGCTCACTCGTGGATCGCGGTAATTGTGATTTGGTTGCTAGGATGTTGAGGGTAATGAATGTCTTGTTGATGCAGTTTGTCATAACCCGTGCCATCCTCGGCTGCTTGAGAACACAGAGCCTATTAGTTAAACACAGAGACATTGGCCCTGCTGTGATGTATGAGCCCACCAGGAGGAAGGTATTAGTCATTTTATGAGACAAAATGAAGGAAACTGCCAGGCTACCGTCGATGCTGGATGCGATTGTGGATTAAACTAGGTAGTGCAAATACCTCTTGACTTTTGCCATGGGGTTTTTTCTTGTCTTTTTTATCTAACAGCTTACTGGGGTGTAAACTGGAGGGAAGAATGTTTTAATTGGAGTTTTATCATCACTGGATTACCTCAGTGATAATACAGTAGGATGTTGTTTTTCCCTTTGCAAGTATCACTAGCACATACGCTGTTGGGGTTGTGTTATGAATAAAAGAAAATACTCATATTGTAATTCCGAAAAAAAAAGCAGAATACAAGACAAATCATGTTTCATTCCAAAGCTTTACCACTGGGAAGGATCTGTATTCATGAAGCCTAATTGAAAGGAAGCCCGTCTTGCATATAGAAGTGGTACAAAGAGCAGGAAATGAGATGGTTCTTAATGCGTTCACTGACAGATGATAACCTTTGATTTCCCCCCACTTACATCAGAAATGGCTGCTTGGAATGACAGTCACAAGTCAACAGTCTCTGATGTCTGCATGCGTGTTTCCACTGCTGGTGGTGTTAAGCTGGGGTGGGGAAAAGATAGACATGTGAAGAGCGAGAAGGGAGAAAACCCTTGAGACACACACAAAAAAACAGATGGGTAGAAACAGAAAGTGATGTAGTGTCTGTTTTTAAAGTGCTCTGGCAATATAGAGTTTTTTTTCTTTTTTACCCTCTGAATTGAAATGAAATGGGCTGATTTACAGTGACAATGACAGACAAAAGGAGAAAAAAAACACACCTAGACTGCAAGACAAAGAGGAGAATGAAAGAAATAAAAGTACTAATAAGATCAGATCAAAAGAAAACAACGTGCGCAGGCAAAGGCGTGTTTATTGATTGGAAGACTCATCACACAAGCAATCCTCGCTAGCTTTTTAAATATCAAAACAATACAGAGTTTAGCTAACACACAAAATAAACATTGATCCTACCTGCTTGATTTCATGGGGGTACCTGGGCACAGAGGGGTTGTAGTGACGGTCACTGACACAGTGGCGCAAATTGGTGCTCAACCCTGCAATACTGTGGTAACATCAACACACCAAAATGCACTGGGCCTATAAATAGGACATGATGCGTCTAATTGGTAGAGACACACTAAAATATTTGCATATTATGAAGATTGTCTGAATGGATTCTGGAAAATGTAATAGATAATCTTTTATTTTAGTCCACAGGGAGATAACAGTGAATGACGGGCTGCAGAGCGGCGCAGTCGATCTTGTTGAAGGACACTTCAGCTTTTCAGATGCTTCATGATGAGGGGCTTGAATGCAGGAAAACCAGCTGAAGGACAGTACACCAGACTGTCACTTTTTGCAGCTCCTACTGAACAGGGAAACGTGGGAAGCACGGGCCGCTGCCATTGTTGCAAGATTATTTGAAGCACTTTACATTTTAGCTAAAGGTTCATACATTTTTTTTTACTTTTAATGCTTCGTCTGAAGTAAAGATCTAACAGCTAAAACAAGCCAGTGCTGTAAACAGCCATTCCTAGAGGAAACGCAGTCTAATCTACTACAGACAGATGCTGTGTGATCTGGAAGGGATTGACCTGAGCGGGCTACTTAACATCCGTCCCGACAGCAGCTATTTAATCCACATTTCATGTTGTCATGTGGTCTTCCTCATGCAGAACTAATTGGTTGTTTTCGCCTGTTGTGCAGGAGCCCATGTCTGTGAAAAACTGTGAAGGACACTCATTACAACTTGTACTCACACTCGCAAGCTTGGCCATAGATGCAATCACAGGTGCAGACGAGCACATAAACACAGAGAGGAAGAGCTGAACTCAATTCGGTGAATAAGGGCCCTAATAAGAGCACTGAGCGGGGTCTCCTTGAACCCGTTGCCATGGTACAAACAGACAGACACACACACACACACACACACATACACTCACTCATAAACACACACACATACGCAACACCCTGAGCCCCCGCCGCCACTATGAACACAAAACACACATCTTGCACTCTCCCTCTCTCCCACAGTCTCCCCCTGATCTCTCTGATTTGCATTTTGGTTAACACTCTAATTGCCTCTCATTAAATAGCTTGTCACTTTGATTAATTGGCGCGATACAGAAATGTAAAACAGCAGAGCATTACAATGCATAGTGAACGGTTGCTGATTGGAAAAGACGAACCAGCCTGGCTAAAAAAAAAAAAAAAAAATACAAAACAGAGGTGAAATCTCACCAACTCCTTGTGCACTTTTTAAGTTGAGTCAGGGTTTTGTTTTTTTTTTAATCCTGAGGTAATGTTTTAAAAGAAATCCGAATAAAAAGACACAGTTAGGGGAATGAATTGTAGTGTGGTTTCAGTGCTGGACCAATGCACACTTTCCCCTCCGCAAACAGCTACTAAGGCGTCCGTAAGCATGCAAAGATGCCCTTGAGCTCACCCCCCAACTGGTGAACACCACAAGATGCAGTTGTTCTTGTCGGAAAGAACGAGTGCTGAAATCTGCATGGCCAAGATAGGACTCACATGCTCAGCAAATCATCTTTGACTAAATATAGGTTAAAATGAATCATATCACAACAAAACAACAGTTACTTACTCCAGACAGTCATCATACTCAAGTTTGAAATTGACTATTATTATAGTAAATTATATATTGTAGCCACTCTCCGCCACATCTGAATCCTCTAGCTCTTTTGAAATGACAGATGTTTTAATTGTACAGTAAGTGAGGTAGTGAGATTTTTTTTTTTTTTTTTTGAAACAACCTCAGAGCACTTGGCATTTAGAAAAGCCATGAGTAAACGAAACGTTTAAGTATTGATCCACAAAAAGATGTGTTACGTTCGCATTCGTTATATTACAGGGAAAAGTTAGCTAGCAGCGGGAGATGCCGATGTTTGCACTCGCCACCTGTGTTGAGCAGGGTCGGGAAATGCAAACCCCAGCAGGACAACGCATCAGAGCAAGCAGTGCAAGCCTCCTTAAGCTTTCCAAATAAACTTGATGCTGAGTCCAACCAAAAGTGAATACAGAATCCTGCATTGGTGACTGTGGCTGACCATAGAGAACTACTCACGAATCAACTTGTGGAGCAGACTTGCTGCACTAATTTGCCTCTTAACCTTTGACTGGCCATTTTCAAATTAGTTAAGTGATATTACATAATGTTGAACTTTAGCTGATAGTGTCGTATAAGGCAGACGAAGGAAAACAAAGAATGTAAAAAAAAAAAAAAGGTTCATTTCAACCATCTCTATTCTGTTTTGCTAGTTTTCCCGGGTTGCTTGTCACACATGCATCAATAGCATCATGGTATTCTCATCCTGCACAAGGCAAGGGTCAATGTGATTCAGCTGACCGAGCATGGCACCAGTTGCACAGCCTGCCACTCAAATTTATGAAACTATCATCTCCTTTGCCTCCGCAGCGCTAGGGTGATATTGCATGTCAGAGACTTTTATTATTGAAATGAGACATTTATGACAGTAAGCCCTCGCCGCATGAGAGTGGCCTCCTGAATCATCTCGATACAGCTAAAGGAGAAAGAGAAATGAGATCTGGCAGATTATTGGCGCACGCCACCTGCGCTTCCTCACTCATCACAATATGCCAATTTCCATGAATGTAAAAAAACAATCTTTCTTGTATTGAGCTGAAGTTCAGAAAAATCATGATCTGGGCGATTGCGGGAGACAGATTGCTGGTGGTGTTGAGCGACATGTCTCCTCAGGGGCAGACGAGGTCGGTGTTGAATAGGCAGGGGTTCTCTCTCCTGGGCAGCTTATTGTTTCCTGGCCTATACGAGCCTATTCAATGTGAGATACTGCATTATTCAGCCAAACATGGTTAATGGAAACAACCTCATAGAGCTGTTTTAAGTCTGTCGGGAGCTGATGTAATGTTTAAGCTGTGTGTGTGTGTGTGTGTGTGTGTGTGTGTGTGTGTGTGTGTGTGTGTGTGTGTGTGTGCGCGTGTGTTTGCTCCTATTTGCTCACAATGACACCATATCTGACAGATTTAGCTGTGAGGTTGAGTGGTTTCCATCATGCTCTTATCTCTGAGCAGCAAACACACCCATTCAAATGTACGATCATACACACACACACACACACACACACTCACACACTCACACAAATACACACACATAAACAAACACTCACTCTAATCTCTAGGCTTTCCTTATCCGTTTGTATTCAAAAGTAGAAACAACATTTAACCATCTTAGTGGCTAACTGATAAAACCGTGCAACACATTTAAAGGTTGACATGAGCCTCTATTGAGCATATTGAAAGCTTCAGTGCTGGTGACTGATTGGCTTTCACTGTGCTACTTTCAACCCCCGTCTCAACACATGTAACAGCCATTTCCACACCATGGTCCGCTAGTAACCCCTCATAGTCAGTGATGTGTGTAATTGGTGCATCAGAGGGAGTAAAATGTTGTATTAATAGCTGATAGCTGAGACTTGCCATTTCTTATACGCGTGACCTTAAAATCCTGTGTAGAGTCATGTCAGGAAGTGAAATATCAAGGCATATTCAACTATCTACTGGACTTCTTCAAGCACATGGGTCCAAGCGAACAGAGGAGACATATGATTAAGTGATGTTGTCTTCCACAACATAATTCTACTATACAAAGCCAACATGTAACTATTTGGTCAAACTTGCACAGACATTTGGTCAAACTGAATCCAGAATCTGATGTTTTGACATTTGCTTTACCATATGTCTACCATAAATATGTTATGCTAAACAAATGTGTTATTTCTGAGAAAATATAAAAAATTAAATTTTCTGTAACTTCAAAATAGAGGTAAAAACCAAGCAAAACATTAACACTAAGCTAAGAAAGCTATGTAAAGTTAAGCTAACTGATGAGAAAGTTTCAGCTAGCCATAGCTAGATTTACCTACCTTTTCCTAGCAGTTTCTTATCAGTCACATAGTCACACAGTTTAATTTTGATTATCCAACATGTTAGTGATACAGTGTCATAAATTAGGCAGTAGCCAAATCTAAACATGATCAAGAAAGAACTTGCTAAACTCGTCCTGCATTTAAACGATAGCTAGATTGCGTGAATTAGCAGAGTAATGTTAGAAGCAACTGCCATTCTGATTCTAGAGTAACTTATGTAATTTGATGTGGTTAAGCTTAGTTTAATTTTCTTTGTAGATACTGTATTTTCCCTTGACACTTAAGATATGTAATGTTTAATATTTCTTTTATATCCATAAAATTTCTGCAGTCGCTGCTTTATGCCCTTGTAGACCAGTATACATAGACAAAAGGACAAAAAACCTGCAAGACATATCTCAAGGAGTAAAAGCAAACATACAAAGTGGGCTGATAACAAGTAAGTGACATTTTCACAAAAGGCTGTAGATCAATGACATGCACACACTGCTTTCACCAAACACACTCATAAGCTACAGTATCAGTCCTCCCAAACTATATAACATGCAACTTTGAACCTTGACCTTTAGGAAGGAGTGTTTAGACAGACTTGCTTTGGTTTAGGGCTACTGGGAACCATTTTTATTGGCAATAGTAACCTTTAACTTGAGAGGTATATGAAGGCTGCGCAAGATTGTTGGTTCATTACAGCAGTCCCTATGGACCGGCCTGACCTCAGACTATCAGACTATTTTTAGCGCGCTCTTGGAGCTTTCACGGGTTATGCTGGATGATGTAATGAGTTGATATTGTCTCTCCGTCAGCTTGGTTACACGCTTGCAGTTGAGTGATGAGAAAGGGAACTACTAATAAAAATGGAATTACTGTTCCATATTGAGGGAATCCGCTCACCTACACGTGTCAGCACAGATCCCACTTGCATGTATAGATCCTATGCTTGCTTACCCACATACACACACATTCAGCTAGATTAAACTACATCCCTATGGGGAAGCAGACAAGAATAAACAATAATATAACAAAAATAGGAAATAAAAAATAAACAGAACAAAAAAATAAGGATATTTTAATGTGTAGATATTGTTAGATTATGGATCTGTGTCATTTAAGGTTTAATGTAGACTGTGTGATAAAAACAGAAAATAGAATGACTAAGAATTATGATTCTGAACCTTTCTGTACAATCAACATCTCAATTGTCTCATCTTCTCTAACTTGACTGCTTCTCTTAATCCCCTCATTTGTGGTTTTATTATACCCCTAATGCTTTGTAAATTCAGTGTATACGATGTACGAAATGTGTGGTGCACACAAACACATAAAAGCTGCACGTTCTGAGCCATTATCCACGGTCTTTGTCACATCTGCTGGCCATTAATCAGCCCCCAGTTAGCTCATCAACAGGCAGATTGAATGGAGGAACAACAGCAGGTAAAGACACTGGCAGGTTTACCCCCACAATCACTTCCTGCTTTCCAGAACATTCCCTCTGATTGGAGATTAATGTGTCCATCTGGACCTCATTCCAACTTATAAATGTCATGGAACTTTCTCTACACTTTTTCAAAGATGCACTAATGGGATAGTTAAATTAGGAAAATTGTGTGCAGGGGAGAGCTGTCATGAAACTATGGCAGAAATGTGAGAACACGAGAGGTCACAGATCCAATGCAGTCATCCATTAATTTCCATCATAGCTGCAGATGGCAGTATAAGGTGTGTACTGATGGGCAGCCAAAGTTCTTGCAACACTTTCTAAACTTGTGGAAATTACTGGTAATGTGAAGTATCCAATACCTAGCTCTCCATATTTCTGGTGTATTCTCCAAATAATTATGCTGATATTAGACATTATCTTGCCTGTTTTAAGCTCTTTACTAACAGTCTTGACACTTTCATATCCAAAGTCAATGCAATTAATCAATTTTAGCGTATGACAGGTTGAAAATGAACTTGAACAAAAGGTGTAGGCTCACGGAGGGCTTGTAATTGGGTCAAACAAAGTGACAAGGTGTCAGTGCTGGAGTAAATTCACAGGTGTATGAGTGTGTTTTCAGGTTGACAGCTGTCAGTATGACGTCTTTCACACCTACTCTCCACCAATTCCCTTGCGGCACAACCTTTTTTAAACTTGCAAATTAAGTAGGTGCTGCTTGCTGAAACTGGTGTTCCCAGTGGAGCGAGGTCTACCTCCCGCTATTCTCCTCCACTTTGCAGCTCATTTGCCTAAATCAGTGTTATTATTCTATGTCTAATGGGCTTAATGGTTAGAACGCAATGTAAATAATGCATCTGGGTTAGACTGATTTGAAAAAGAATATTGGAGCAAAACTGAATGAGATTAATTTAGGTTCCAAAGCATGACTTTGGGAGTTTTTCCTCCTTCAGAAATCGTAACACATTATACAGCCTCTGTAAACTTGGCAGAAGCCGAAAGGTTATAAAAATGCATTTGTGAATAGCTGCACAGCAGTAAAATGTCTGAACCTGCTGGGAAGGAGTACCCCACTAAATCTGTAGCTGCTTTACTAGGAGGTATTCAGCAGCTAACTGTTGAGACGTGTAAAGAAAGGTACTATGAGGATCCCAGGTGCAAATGTGAAACAGGCTGTTTCTGAAAGGAGCACGTATGTCTGACTGACAGAGTGTCCCTGGATATATGAAGGTTACGAAAAAGGCACAATAAGTGTGCACATCTTTCCCCTGACTTGTTGCTCCTTTTCAGAGTCAAAATATTTTATAATCATTGCCATTGCCACAAGGAAAGTCAGATGTTGGAACAGAGTATGAGTTACATTCTTCCGCTGTAACTTACAACATCAAACAGAGAGGACGGGGTGTTGTTGTGATTAGTGAGGTAATTTCCCGATGAAGCTCTCAGTCAAGTGACTCTTTGCTCTCCATTTCCCCAGGTGAACGGGCGCGACTTCTCCAAGGTCGAACATGACGAGGCAGTGGTGGAGGCCATCAGGCGAGACCCCATCGTTGTCCAGGTTCTCCGGCGAACCCCCACCAGAGCCACGCAGGCTGTTGCACATAACCACGGTGGCACGCCGCAGGATGTGTGCGTTGTCGACGTTTGCACGCAAACAGACATCACCTTTGAGCACATCATGGCACTGGCCAAGCTTCGGCCTGCTACCCCACCCGTCCCTGACATCTGTCCCTTCCTTTTGTCTGACAGGTGAGGGCGAACACACTATGTACAATTGTAGCCAATGCACAGTTGTTAATGGCACACACTGAGACAGGTTTGGACGTTGTTCTCTTTCATTTCATGGTAGTTTTTAAGCAGGTGTATCATGGTGTGGAAACTCCCTGCAGAGCTGGGCCTGTGATATCATTATGCAGAACCAAACGCGCATGCAATAATCACTTCTTTGTGCTACATCCATTTTCTTTAATGGGAGCTTTTGCTGGGCGATTAAAAGCCAATGGTCTGATAGAGCTGGCATTGTGGCGCTACATCCATTCTGCAGCTATTTATAGGGCTTTGCTGGGAAGCAAATGAAATCAATTTGTCCTATAAAACTACAAATCTGCCAGTGTTGGTCAATGATTATGGAGAGGCAGTTATCATGGTGACAATTTACAGAGGTCATGACTTTTATAGCAGGAATGGTTGATGTCTACATTGCTTGTTCAGAGTTTTGTTGCAGAATTAGATGAGCATTATTAATAAATACATCACACTCACATGCAAAATACGCCGGGGGATCTCAGGCACCTTTATTAACAATTAAGACCCCCTAAAAACCTCATTCAGATTTGGGTGTCTCAAAAATTAAGCAAATTATTTTCTTTTTATCAGCAGTGTAAAAACACAAACAGACTGTTTATTAGTGATGCAGCTGTTGGAATAGACTTGAAAGCCTCATTTATGTCTTTCAAGTTCAATTAACAAAAAAATTCATCCATATGCGAAATATCAGCCCTTATTTATCCAACTCAAAAAGTGAAAAGTTGTCAAACAAGCCAATAAAAAAAAAAAAAGGCCTTGATGTTTTCTAAATGAATATACAAACTATTCTCTGTATATTCAGTAGGATGTTAATTGTGTGATGTTGTTCGGCTACTGGGAATGTGATGTAACCCTACTCTGTTTTGCATTGAACTGGACCCCCTGGATATTAAAGGGTATTTCACCCACTGGACGTGTGCAGATGAGAATATACAGTAACGATCTTTAACACAACTGGCTTTTCTTCTGTTTTCTCTCTAGCTGTCATTCCATCCACACCATGGAGCATGAGTTTTATGAATGTCCAGAGTACCTGTCCAACACCCCAGCAGAGGTGGAGAGGACTGAAGAGTATGAGTATGAGGTAAAGTTTCAAATCAGTCTCACTTTTTGCTTCAGAAGTATATTCTACAGCACTCATACTGGCCCTAAAAGTAGTCAAATTTAAATATAGGTGAAAAAATACTGGAATCAGCGGACACAAAATAGACTTCTTGTGGTCTTTCATAAATGTAAAATTAAACTTTTTGTGCAATAGAAATACTCATTGGCCTTTATGTGACTTTCCAAGTTATTGAAAAGCCTTAATTTTTTTTCCTCCAATGCAGTCGAATATGAGGCCACCATTGTGTCAGTAATACAAAATCCCAGGAAATAATCCAAGGCTAGCCCTTGCTGTCTGATGCTCACAAGTCCCATAATAATACAAGAAAAATTGCCTACTACAATAATACAAGGAAATTGGCTTCCTTTTGTCGAAGCATCATACTCTCTTCAGATTGTTTTGTGTAGCATAGCACCGTTCCTGGGTTTAAGAGGTAAGGCCAGTCTCCACATAATGGTACCAAAAGAAAAGGCCTCTCTGTTGTATTACCGGTGTGCTTCACTCACAGGCGGTTAGTGGCCCTTTCCTCATGAACTCTCCTTCAAAAATAGTTATGCTCCTTTGACAGCCGCTTCAAGCTGAACAGAGATAGTGAAAAAGCAAGCACTCGCTATATCAGTGGAAAAAACAATTAAAAATAGCAGATGATAATGATGATGATGATGATAATGATGATGGTAATGATGATGATAATATCAGGAAATGCCGTTGAGTTCATATAAAACATGACAAAATTCGCCCTGCTACGCCCTGGGGGGGGGGGCTTACAGTCAACCATTTGCACCCACAAGTGTCTCCATCGTAACACATGCATCACACAGGTCAGACAGTGGATCTCCAGGTCATGCTAGGTGACAGTGATGGGTGACGTTTGCTACTCTCAGTTGTCCGACCTGGTTTAATAGGCACTCCCTGGTTCAGTGAACTGCATTGTGGGTCATTAGGATTCCTCTGCTGCCAGCTGTGGCCTTACCTCACACCGTCATCTGGAGTCTCCTGTGTCGGTTGGGGGTGGGAGTGGGGG
>NW_019525132.1:1984366-1987610 GCF_002814215.2 Seriola lalandi dorsalis | reverse complement strand
GGGGGGGTGGGGGTGGTAATAGTAGTAGTATCAGAACAAGGTTGGTTTTACAACACAAACACACACACAGAGTTTAAAAAAAAAACATCCCCACCTGCCAGACATAAATTGGCCATCCTCACTTACCTCTGTCCATCCATGTGTATCTAACTGAAACATGAATGGCTTTCCTCTTGGATGAAACAAATAGGGCTGCCATTCCCAGGAACATTATGTCTGACTGACAGGTTTAGCTTCACTTCAAAAATGATTGTCCACATGGGTACTCCTGCTGTCATAATACTTCTGCCAAATCTACCGTACTATAATATCACCAAGTAGCAGACAGTACGTGTTGAAACTAAGTTTCAGGCCAGCCAGTTTTATATACGTTCACAATGAATTAGAAAGCCATTCCAATTACAATCGCAATTCCAAAGAGTTACTAAAAATACTGTTATGAAATAAGTTAATAATAATTTCCACCCCTTCTGGATATTTGTATCTACTTCCCAGGCAATACAGTGTTAAATTATGTCTGTGCAAGTTCTCATTCGTCCAGGTCATTGTTATCTCTTTCTCAGATTAAATCGAAGGCAACTGGACTTGTATTTGTCTGTGGAAGATGTTTCGCCTCTTATCCAAGCGGCTTCATCAGTTCTTATGTATTGGTCTCTCTAGTCCGCACTAGTCTGACCAAGAAAGTGGAGTAGGACCCAGGTATTTAACCTACTTTGGGTCCACCAAAGTACCTGTGAAAGTACTGGTTTCACCTGACCATTGTTGTGGTCTCATGTGGACGACCGTCGTTAGGGTCAGGTGAGCCCCTGGTGGATGACGATTGTTGAGAGTCGTCTGAGGTTATGTTGTTGACTCTCCTGGGTACCGATGAAAGGGCGACATTGTAGATGGGGGATAGATGGTGTCGCAGACCCCCTCCCCTGTTTAGCGATGGCCTCTCCACTTTTACATAGATGGCTTCCTTGACTCCCCTTTCAAACCATCTGTCCTCCCTGTCCAAGATTTCGACATTGCTGTCTTCAAAGGAGTGTGCCTTTTCCTTTAGGTGGGAGTAGACAGCTGAGACAGGGCCTGAAGGGTTTACCCTTCTGTGTTGGGCCATACGTTTGTTTAACGGTTGTTTTGTTTCCCCAATACATAGGTCATTGCACTCCTCACTGCATTTGACCGCATATATCAGGTTGCTTTTTTGATTGTGTGGTGTTTTGTCTTTGGGATGTACCAGTTTCTGCCTGAGCGTGTTACTGGGTTTGAAACATACAGGGATTTGATGTTTGTTAAAAATCCTCCTGAGTTTCTCTGAGACCCCAGAAACGTATGGAATGACGATGTTTCTGCGTTTATCTTTCATTTTCTCAGCATCCTCCGTGTTGGTATTCTTCCTGGAACGTGTTGTTGTTTTGCCAAAAGTCCAACTCGGATAGCCACAAGTTTTCAGAGCTCCCTTTAGATTTTTATGTGTTAAATTATGTTGGATTTTAATAAAAGCTCTATTTAGTCACCAGGTTATGCAGTACAGTTAATGAAGTGGCAGCAGTCTGCAAGAGAGCAGCCAGTTAGCTGTTTGCCAAATCAGTCAAAATAAATAAGTCTTAATGATGGATTATTAACGGTTGCCAAGCTTCAAATGCTGCATTTTCTTAATCCCTAAAAGCAAAAAAAAAAGAAAAAAAAAGAAAAACATTGTACAAGAACAAAGAGTCTTACTACAAGTGTCTCTACCATTAAAGAGGTACTCACTTCCATAACACTGGGGAACTAGAGAGAGACAGAAATCAATGCAGCAAAGGCCATGATAAGCAGGGTTTTACTCTCCAATGAGCAGCCATAGTGGTGGGTCCTAAAATGTCCATGGAATATTAGAACCATAACATAACTATAACTATAGCTAGACCTTCTCTGCCTGATAAATGTTTCAAAAATCTTTCAAAAGACACACCTCTGGTTTGTAACGCAGGTTTTCTGCTGAAAAATCTGAAGTCCTAAACCCAATACAAGATGACCTCATCCAAATGACATCATCAGGGTTATTCTGTCACTCTTTAAAAGTCTACCACCGTGCCAGTAGCAAATGGTTTGTGGTGAGGTGATCAGGGGCCATGCTGGACCATGGCAGATGAAAAAAAAAATTACTGGGGAAAAAAAAAAAAGGCTGAAAGAAAAAAAAGCACAGTATCAACAGTAAACCTGTCATTATAAATCATTTTCAAACCCGATTGACTGCGCTTTAAATACTGTGGATGTCATTATCTCCAATGTGGAAACAATGAGCTAATGACCATTAGGCTCGGCAGTCATTTTCTTGTGACTGAAACATGAGGTAGGCCAAACTGTTAAGTGCATATTAGAATGAAATGTTACCGACAGATGTTTGATGTGGCTCTAACAGACAGGATGTCACCTATTGTCAATATGTCTTTATCTCATATATGTTAGTAGCATGTGGTAAATGTGGTCTTTTTCAATTTAAGATTACTTACCACATACTGTAAATTAGGAATCGTCACGACGCATATGATTGTAAGCCACATGAAATTAGTTTAGAAGTCACTGCTGCGCCATAATCTAAACTCCACAGTGGCACAGATTATGATCCAATCATTGCTAATCGAGCCTTTCTACAGTTCCAGCACCCACAGCTTCGCGCATCTGGAGACCATTCAGTAGTGAGCTCCACACCGCGATAACTGACTCCGGTAATCCACTAAAACCCAGTGTACCACCCGATGTGTGCTGACATTAAGGTGTTAGCGCTGCCTGATCTCGCTGTGTGCTGCTGTGTTTTCACTGCCAGGGTTTGTTCAAATCAACCAGTGCACTAAACTGGTGAGGAGTGTGGGTATAGTCAAGACCAGTGCACCGTGTTACAACATTATAAACTCCTAACACACCCCCAGCCTTTGAAGGTCAGGCCTGTCTGCACAGGGGGTTAAATGCCACAGAAATTAATTACTTCCCCTGTCAATCTCTGCTATCGTGGTTTCCCATGACAGAAAAAAAAGGGGGTTGGGGCTTAATTCTCGCCCCCTCCACCCACCCTCACCCCCTTTTTTTTTTTTTTTTTTACCCCATGCTATATCCCACACCCCACCTTTCACAACTTCACAGCGCTGAAATGAATTTGGCAGCATGCGGTTAATAAAGATTACCCCCGCAGTTTATCTTTACGTGAGTACCTTTATACACAGCAGAGATCAAAAGGAGCCGGTTGCAAATCGGGTTAAATTTCGAGAAATTTTCCTGT
>NW_019525132.1:1923881-1984346 GCF_002814215.2 Seriola lalandi dorsalis | reverse complement strand
GGACGGGGGGGGGGACCAGCTGGTGAAATACCATCACTATAGCCATCAAAGACCTGCCCTGTATGTTGCCGCATGCTGGGTTCAGTGTGATACTGACAGGCTTTTATTTCATTGATGTACAGAGCACGTGCTAGTGTGTGTGTTTGTGTGTTATATTTTGTTTACATTAACACTGCAGTGCACTGTTACGCCGCAGGTTATAAAATCCAGTTAAATCCAGTAAAGAGCGCGCTCTCTAGATCATTTAGTTTACATTGTGCTGTATGGACCTCCATTCTGCAGGTGCACATTCATTCTGCTGGGTTGAGTTGTGGTGCGTGGCGACTGCTGTGGCTCTAAGTCTCAATCTGGGTGGAGATGAAGCAGCAGAGTGTGAAGAAGTGGGCCAAGACCTGAAGGGATCTGGACATGAATGTGTCCTCAGTGGATGTGTATAAGTTCCACATGGCAGCTTTGAGTAGCAGCTAAGTTACTTAAGATAGAGTTTCCAAATCCATCTTTTAGTCATCCTTAAAAGCGGCACAAATGAGTGGTTTTATATTAACAATGACTGTGTGTAATGGAAAAAAGATGTTGTTCACTTTGCATTTCCCATCAGCTCTAGGGAACATTAGCTTCTTCAAGCTAATTGTTTTGGTTTTTACTGTTTCACTCCTTAGGTTCAGTCTAGCTGCTCTTATCAAGCCAAGACAGCAGAAAAAGCACAGCCATGTAAAAGGCCCTCACCCCTGTTACATAAGAGCAAGAGCCACAGATTTAAAAAAAAGACATCTGCGTGGTAGTTTTGTGTCCCTAAGTGATCGTTTTGTATGTCTTTTGTATGTTATTTGAACAAGAAATGTTAACAATTACTCAAAGGCCCTGTTCAGACCTGGCCTTAACATGTATTCTTGGGTAGTAGGCCGCCCTAACTAGAGGTGTGAATGCATCCAGGACGTATTGAGGACACATCTGAGATCCGCTTAGACCACATTGATAGCTTAAAATGACCGGAGGTGGTGTGGGCCACATACGGCCACATTCTTTTTGCAGTGCGTTCTCAAATGTGACCTGGGCCACATTAAAGGACGGCCCACTCAACTGACGTCCTTTGCCTAAGCAGAAGTACCTACTCATTCAGGTGGTTGTCAAATCACATAAACTTGATTTGGTTTGCCTGGAACACCATAAGGAATAGATCAAGTCTACATTGTTTAATTTCTTCTTCTTCTTCTTCTTTTAATTCCTGGCAGATTAGGCACAGCACAGGAAGTGAAATCCGATCACAAGCGGTCAGCCAAGACACTTTGTGGAGACACATTCTAATGCAAGGTGTGAACTGACGTACTTCGAGTTGTCCACTTGTGATCGGATCACTCAAGACGCATGTTAATGCCGAGTGTAAGCAGTGAATACTGAGTCTGAGCTTGGGGCCGCATTTGGCAACAGTCCTCATAAGTATATAATTACAAACATGTGTGAATATGTACATTTTGAGGCATTTGAGGTCGCCTGGATATCGTGCATAAGTAGAAAAATAACAGATCCTTTTTGCCTAAAGCAATTTCACTTACTCATGACCATGGGACAACAAAACATACCCAAAGTGATTAGAAACGGTAATGTAGAGCATAAAAATCAACTTGGACCCGGTCGCTCATGGGTGGTATCATTTCATCATGAATTCCACGCTTCAAATGATATGGTTTTGGAATCCATCCAATTCACTGGGGGAAAAAAAAACAATGGCTCATAACAGGCGTAACATTATTGGTTTAAAACATCATTGGCCTCTTTGTGTGTGTGACAGGAGGTGGAGCTGTGCAGACAGAACAGCCAGGAGAAGCTCGGCCTGACGCTGTGCTACAGGACCGACGATGAGGAGGACACCGGCATCTATGTCAGCCAGGTGAGCCCAGAGAAAATAGTGACTCCTTGTTAGCGCATTTAACCGTTTTCTTTTAAGGACTTGGTGGTAATTGGTTGCTCGTGCCACACAATCTTTGTTCTGTAAAATAAAATGCCACGGCCCCGAGAAGCCCTGAAGCTCTCCCCCAACGGAGTCTGAAGAAACTCAGGGCTCCACAATCAGTTTCCTTTGGAGCAGGTATTTATTAAAAGATGGCATGAAATCCCATTTGAATTCCCATCTTTACACACTGAAGCGGAGAGCAAGTGGAAGTGAATTAGGGAGGATGGGGAGAAAAATGTTTGCCAGTCAAATATCAACTGAGAATGAGCCACGCATGGCCAAAGAGGAAGTCAGGTTTGAAATGTGATTCCCGTCCTGCCATTCTCATCCCTCCTCCTTTAACGTGTTTTAATTGAAGGTTTTAATTAGGTCTGAGCAACAACCTTCTCTTTCCCCTCCACCACAGTATGTCAAATGACATGTTCTCCCATTTAGTGTACCCCCTCTGAATACCAAACACACAAAACAAAAGAGGAAACACGCTGCAGAGAGACTTTTTAAAATTCTAAAGGATTTGTGACTCGGAGAAAAACAATTCCTCCTGCAAAATTGTTAACAAAAGGAAAAACAAATTATTTCACTTTTTGAGATGAACCTGGATGAATGGTAATATTACGAGGGCTTTAAACATTACAAAATGAATTAGAAAAATGTTTAGTGTGGCTCCAGGTGCAGTTCCAATCCCCTTCCAAACACAAAGGCGAGGGTGTGAAAAGTAAGAGCTGCTACGAGGATTAGAAACACAGCCATAAGGATATAAATGGCAGAATTACAAAAGACATGCAGTATATTTAGCTGCTTTCAGCCTTTATAAAAAATGACTTGTATATAAATCTGTGAACTCTGCCAGCTATTCCTCTGGTTTTTTCACCTGTTCTTCTTGCACCACACGACGACTCTGAATGCAAAAACAACAGCAGCACCTTCTGAACCGCAACAGACTGTGAAAGCAAGTCTCCCACCGACAGAACACGTCTATTTTTGTATGTTTGATAAAAAGGATAAAAATGCTAATTTCCCTCATTAAAATGTATGCATGGATAGTATTGGTGCGACTATGTGTGTGATTTTGTTTTTTCTCCATTTTTTTTTTTTTTTTCCTCCACATGTTGGTATCTCTCTTGATCCTCAGCGCAACAATAACAAAGTTTATCAAAGGATTGTTGAGGGATTGTTATGTTGTTATATGCATTTCCAGTGGGACGCATTTTCAGACGTATGAGGTCTAGAACAGAATCATGTCTGCACCATAAACACTTTTTTTATTTTGTTACTTTTTTTTTTTCCTACTGTCTCTATTTTTTTCCACCCATGCTCCCTCAGATAATGTCAAGGACTTACATGTTACCTCAGTCAGTGTCAGTCACCAGCAGTCAGAGCTTCTCAGGATGAATGAGATACATTCTAGCACCAGGAAAAAAATTGAAAAATACAGTGTTGTCAGTGAGAAAATAAGTATCTCTTCTCTTTGTAAAAATGAAGAGACTTTTTTTTTTCTTCCTGACAGCAGAAATGAGAGAGCAGTGGTGTGAGAGCGTTGCATCAGTGGTGGGTTTTTTTTGGAGAATACGGAGCTACTCAATGACCAGCTGTCAGCATTGATCTCCATGTTCTTTTTGTGCAGGTGGAGCCGAACAGTATAGCAGCGAGAGATGGCCGCATCAAGGAAGGAGATCGTATTCTACAGGTGTGTAGTGTCGTCTCAGCGGAGTTCATTCGCACCAGGTTATATTATTAACTCACACTGATTCCAACATGTCTTCCTTCTCTCTGTCTAGTCGGAACCATTTAGTGTTCTTCACACCACTGGCAGGATGTTATCTTTGATAGCAACCTTGTTTTTTACAAAAGAAAAAGAAAAGAAAATCCTTATTTTGTGTGTGTGGAAAAAACATGTAGATCCTCCAATCTGCTTTTTTAGAGAATATCCAAGCTGCTGGCTGGTGTCTCCAGTCTGGGCAAGCATATGTATATTTAATCACCTCGTTTTACCAGGGAAATTAAAGTTCTTTGTCGCAGTTACACGAAGCACTACATCATCTGTCTCAGTCTTGCTCTGTCTCATTATGCAAAAACACCAATGGGGTCTCTCTATCTGATGTCCTTCTTTAGGATGCTTTAGCTACAACACCGCTCAGAGTCTAGAGATCAGAGAACTGGCTGCATGGTACCACTGCTGCACTACTACACACTTTCTGAAACAGCTTTTTTTTTTTTTTTTTTTTTTTTGTTTTAACATCGGATTGTATCTTTAGTCAGTCTACAACAGATATTGTACAACGTACTCTCAGTGCACATTGTTTTCCCACTGCAACACAGGATTAACAAAGTGGAAAAGTTTGTGTGCCTGACTCCAGGCTTACCAATACATGCCACCAGCTGTGTGTAACCAAGGGGAACACTCCCTCGTTAAGACTTAATGAGGAAGTGTCTGTTACTTGGTTTTAGTATCTTCTGCACAGGGCACGTGTGAATATAACTCTCAACCTTGTGGGAGTCATTTTTTCTGTTTCTGATTTATATGTTTCTTATATGTTTTTTTTTTTTGTGTGTTTTTTTTTTTTACATGTCCATGTGTATAAGCAGAAGGATATTTACATATATGGAAACATTTGTGCATGTATACACAGCTATTGGTTTATATACTTATTAATACCCATGCAAACCTGCACTCACTCACTCCTAGTTAATGAGTTCACCCAAAACACCTTGTGCCTCTTACTGCCTTGTTCCTGATTGGCTGGTGCTGTTTGCCTGAAAGCCCTTTTAAGCCTCTAGAGCCACACAGTCTGTAAGTTGTGTTCACAGTCCTATTTGCATCAGAGGGGGATTCTCAGATCTTTGTTAGCATACAGGCTTTTATTTATTTTTTCTGCATGATTGTGGTTTTTGGGTTTTGGACTGTTGGTCAGAGAACTAGACGTTTGAAAACAGACTCGTAACAAACGATTGATTTGAGAGCACAATCTCCAGATTAATCCAACGTGAAAACTATTGTAGTTGCGGCATGACATAGCATCCTGATACAGTGGAGCTAAATAACTCTACATATCTCTACATGCAGTTTACTTTAAGGCACTTCACTTTACTTATATACCTACAACGGATTTATCATTTTTGACCATTTGTCAAGCTGGAAAACGAACATAATGTCAGTTTTCTATGAAAAATTGGATAACAGTGGCACGTTTGTCACTATATCGTATAAAATCATTATGCAAGCGTCCAAAATGTGTGTTGTCCCTCTGAAGATGAATGGAACATTTGAATTTCTATCGAAACAGAAGGGTTAAAAAAAATTAATTTGATCATCACAAACTAAGACAAAGTGAATTGAAAGAAATTGAACTTGATCATGCAGTGAAGCATACTGGTTCAAGATACTCATTGTCCACAATAAACAATATAGGTCACTGGAGCACCGCCTAGTAGCAGTAGAGTGTAGTCCTGAGCAATGGCATTCTCACAAAGTTCACTTCTTATTTATCCTTGATAGTTTATTTAAATTACATTATTCAAGATATTGATTATTTTTGAAATGTAAGCATCATGATTTAAAAAAAAAACAAAAAAAAAAACATCTAAAATCCAGTCTGATGTACTTTTACTGATCTGTCCTCTCACTAAGCGACACCTCAACTTGCCTCCAGTCTGAGCATTAGTGCACCAGCATTACTTCTCCTCCATATTTATTGTATATAGCACTTTGAGTATCTCCATTCTCTCACTGTAGTGTTTCTGTTTCCCTGCAGTATGAATGATTGTAGGGAGCAGGGCCTGCTGTACTCCTGGCCCTATTATCTTCTTCTGACAGCCCCATTACTCTAGTGAGGAAAAGATGAACGCCACCTGTCAAAGAACAGTTAATTGTGTGTCTGGATGTGCGGTGAGAGCAGACTCTCGTGAGGTCGGGCTGTACGCACACGCAGTTGACTCCCCTTACCGAGCGCGCAGCCTTTACCCGTCCCTCTCCTACGGATGCATGGAGCAGGAAGAAGTAATGGCAGAAAGGAGGAGAGAGAGAGACAGAGGGAGAGGTTGAAAAAGAAACTAATGGAGGGGAGGGAGAAAATTTTATAAATAGACAGCGAAAAAAGGGGCCTTGCAAGAAAAAAACACTATCAAAAACACTTACACCCATCCTTTCGTTCATGTCTGTTACACGTATGATCAAATCACAGACTGTCTTTTCATGGGTATGTAGTCCTGACTTTCTGCAAGTTCCTTCTTCTTAACATGACCCTCTATACTTTGTCTTTGATGTTTGATGTGCAGATAAATGGATGTGAGGTGCAAGACAGAGAGAAAGCTGTTGCCTTGTTGTCAAGTGAAGAAGCAAGGAGCATCATACTACTGGTGACAAGACCAGAAATCCAGGTAAACATACACACACGCATACGCAGGCTCCCTGCCCTCACTTGACAACCTATGTCATGTCAAATAACAGCAGCCGGCTGCTGAGTGCCTGTTGCTTTCCTTCCAACTGCCGGCGTGATTGTCTGGAGCTTCCGCACACACAAAACACTCACAGGCAGAGAGAGACAGGTTTCTGACAAGATGTTGTTGTGATTTCAGCTGGAGGAGGAGGTATGGCTGGATGACGAGCAACAGGAGCTTGTGGAGGAGCTGAAGATGGAGATCCTGGAGGAGAGGAGGAAGCAGAAAGAACGTAACTTTGACAGGGGAGATGAGGTGAGAGCGTCAAGTAAGAGAAATGAATCAAAAAGAGACAGAAAGGTATCTGGGATAGGCAAGACAGGAGGACAGGTGTTGGGGTAGAAGGAGGGAGAGACTAACCTTCAAACTTTTTCATAAGAATGTTGATACTGGATGATTCTGCAAATTTCAGTTACAGTGTTTCAAATGCTCTAGCTTTCTCGAATAAAAAAACTATGGTATGGTTAAGTTAGGAAAAGATCATGGGTTTGGCAAAGGTACGGTTCAGGTTAGGCAAACAAAGCACTTGCTTAAGGTTAAAGATCATGGTAAAAGTGCAAGTCTACGATGGGGCGCAAACTATGGTTTCCTGCAGGCCCAAACCCTGACCTCCACACCCTCACTTTCCATCTCACCACATATTGGGTACACTACTTCCTCCATTGGCATTGGGTGTGAATTGTGAGGTGCAGAATTGTCCGACATGGGTGTAATGTTGATCTAAGTCCCTTCCGCAATGCACTAAGTAACCAAATGTTACAAACAAAAGAAGCTCTTGCGAGTGAATAAATCAGTTTTTATCTTTTCTTCACACACCAGAATCAAGCTGAAGATGAGATCACAACCGACACGGCTACCTGCTCCTCCAATAATCAAGACAGCGGGTTTGGACGCAGTACAGACAGTCCGGAGCACCAACCCCTGCTGGCCAGACTTCACAGGAGGAGCCCGGCCCATTGCCTGAGGGAGCGATGGCGGGCAGAGCATCCGCACACAAGACGAGGGACTGCAGTGCCACAGGACACTCAGAGTCCGAGGACAGGGTCCAAAGGCCAAGGTCATGAGGGGGTAGTCAGTATTCGCAATAGTGGAGGTGGGGTCCTCGGTTTAGAGAATCGCTTCCAGCAACTTCTGGAGCTCAAGTGTCAAATCCGGAATGGAGGCGAGTGCGGGGTGTACTCCATCCGACACAGTATAGAGTGTAGCCTCACTGAGCAGGGAGGAGGGGATGAAGATTGTGTGGAAAGTGTGGGAGAAGGGGGAGGGGTGGAGCAGGAGTTGAGGATGCTAAATGAGGAACTGCGCAGCATTGAGCTGGAGTGTCAGAGCATCATGCAGGCGCACCAGCTCCGCCAGAGCCACCAGCTGGACCCCTCACAGCCCGCACCCTGCTCACCAGGACGGAGCCCCAAAGACGGACGCAAGCGGCACGGCAGGCTGGCCGACATCCACGAACACCCGGAGAGGTCGGACAGCGATAAGATCAGAGAGAAGGACAGCTCCAGTGCCTACAACACAGCGGACAGCGCGCGGTCAACACCGCTGGGTATGGAGAGATCTCCTGACCACTCTCTGCAGAGACATATCAGCATCACCAACCAGAAAAACCTCAGACTGGCGTCTTCCACACCCTCCAGCCCCATCCCTATCCCCAAGCCCCAGGGTACACCCAGTCGTAGCAGACCAGCAGACCCAGGCCCCGTTATCTCCAGCAGCCCAGACCAGAGCAACCCTTCCAGGTCTGAGTCAGACCCCGCCCTGCCCGCAGACGATGAGAGGTGTGAGAAGAAAGGGAGGACAAGAGAGTCCAGGAGAGGGCTTCCCTATGGGTGTTCATATCAAACAACCCCCTATCAAGGCCAAGGAGGATCAAGGCAACTGCAGGTATGTATTATCAAGAAGAGACGTGTCAACCAAACATTGATTTGCCCTTGAGTAAGGCTCTTCTGATGACAGTTCTTCTAACAGTGTTCTTTGTGTTGCAGAGCTACATGCAGCTGCTACAACAGCACTCATCCCTGGAGTATTCCCAGAGCCAGCTGAGCCTGCTCAGCGTCTGTCGAGATCCTGTGAGCCGAAACGGACGCCCTGGGGAACCCCGTCTAGAGTGGAAAGTCAAAGTCCGCGCTGACGGCACGCGGTACGTGGCCCGAAGGCCTGCTCGTGACCGCATCCTGAGGGAGAGGGCGCTGAGGATCCGAGAGGAGAGGAGCGGAGGCATGACCACAGACGATGACGCCATGAGTGAGATGAAGATGGGCCGCTATTGGAGCAAAGAGGAGAGGAAGCAGCATTTGGCGCGAGCCAGGGAGCAGAGGAAGAGGAGGGAGTTCATGCAAAAGAGCCGCCTCGAGTGTTTAAAGGAGGGACCAGCCAGCGGAGCCGAGGGCAGGAAGGAGATCAATATCTTAGAGCTGAGTCACAAAAAGATGATGAAGAAACGCAACAAAAAGATCCTTGACAACTGGATGACCATCCAGGAGTTGATGAGCCATGGGGCCAGAGTCCCAGAGGGGTCTAAAGTACACAACGCCTTCCTGTCTGTCACAACTGTCTAACGGACGGATACAGTACTGCTTATGAAGTACTGTACACTTTAATATCAGGTAGCCTGCAGTTCAGGAACTACTGCTTTGTTTGGAAAAAAAGAAAACGTCACTGCTGAGGACTTCTGTAGCATTCCCGAAGCAACTTTGCATCTACCACCATAAGAATGTCTGAACAGTTCTGCAGTGCTATCATGACAAGACGCCAGCCACTCAAAACTTTGAACTGTTCTGTTTTTACACTGACTTTTTTGATGCACTGGCTTCCGATAGCACATGAGTTTGGTAGCACGTTGGTTCAAACAGATTCACACATGAAAGGAACCAACACATTCATGTATACTATGTATTGTGTCTTCATACTCTCCGTTCTTCTGTTTCATTGCATATGAAGCGACATCACTTGCCTCGTTCAAGGTGGCGTTTTTTTATAATGGGGGAAAATACAATATTTTTCACACTTTGTAAACTCAGTAACTTTTTGTAAGGAATTTTTTACACTGAATGTCATTGTACTGTAAACATTTTATTGTTATTTATGTTTGTATCTCCAAACCATCAAGGTCAGAGTTGACGCTATTTGATTGTACTGTAGCTCGCATTGTTCGCCAGTCCAACACGGACAGAAATGAAAAACTTTGTGAACTCTGTGAAGAACTCCCCGTCTTAAAACACTTGTTTCATTGTGTTGATAATGTCACATGGGTTAGAGTTGTCTGAAAAAAAAAATTATAGCACTCAATTTAAAGCACTCAAAGGCTTGTATTAGTCATGGGCTTGGAGGACTTTATCAAACGGATTTACCTCAACTTGCAGTCAAAAGTCTGATGTATCAAGTGTTTTTGAATACATGGGTAACTGAATCAATGACTTAGGGAACTCTTGAGTCAACCTTCAGCCCTTACTATGTATGTGAATTATGTTTAAAAATGTTAAATATATTCATATTTATATTGTTTACTGTTAATTCTATTTATTGTAAATTAATTTTTATGCTCCATCTGATAAATGTTTCGCATTAAGTGGCTAGCCTTGAAAGGCCAACACCCTTCTCAAGGCGCTGTCAAGAAAATGTATCATATTGCAGCCTTTCAACCCAAACCTGCTGCTTTTCACTGTAAAGCTCATTGAAGAGGCCTTGACTTCAGTATTTGTTGATGGTGAAATTTGTAATAAAAAATTAAAAAATAAAAAGAAAGATTAAGTAAGGTTTCTCTTTTAGTCTGTAATTACCCGATAAACACTTTGTCCTTTGTCATGACTGGAATGTGTTTACCTTCACATGTCAACATATTAATCTTTTCACTGACGATTTTTAGCCTTGTTAGCAGCGGTGTAGTTCTGAGTGTATTGTACCCATTTGTAACAAAGTGCAATTTTGCAGCAACACTTACACTACATTTGCAGTAGATTTCAGAGCAATTCATCCAGACTGACTTATAAGCATCAAGCAGCTGTTAGTCTCAGTCTTAGACAACTCCAACTGCCTCATTAAGTGGGTTTCCAGCCACATGAGAATTGTGTGAATTTTCAGTTTGTGCATAAAAGAATCAGAGTGGAAAGACATTCTAAAAAAAATCTCAAAATATTGCAAAAGGGTTTAGGCTTGGCTGAAATGGAAAAGTTGGTCCACTGAACATATGAAAAATAGTGGCAGATAAAACAAATATATGTGGAGAGATGAAGAGTCTGCTATGGTATTCATACTAATACATAAAACAAACACAAATGCCAAATTTTCTACATTGTTTTTCAGTTTTTAAGTTTTAATTGCATCATCCCTTTGTGCCCTCTTCTTTGGCAATAGCTTAATTGCACCCGACTGGAGAATTAGCGCCACCAACTATTTATCTTTCCAAACCGTCTCAACTTGCCAATTTTCTTGAAATTTGGTTAAAATTTGGATGGACACCTGGTAACAGTTGATTGTTTGTTCCACCCCTCTGGTCCTGGACTAAAATATCACAACAGCTATTGAATGACAAAACAATGCCCCTCTCAGGATGAATTGCAAAAAGTTAATGGTGGTAATGACCATCATGAGCTCACACTTACCAAATACATGCAAAACTAATTGCATTCCCATCAGCTTCAGCTGTACTTTGTGTTCAATTGGCGAATATCATTCTGCTGACGCTAAAATGGTGAGTTTAAGAAGTACAAGAGCAACACCTGCGTCTCCCTGATATCAAATAAAATTGCACTCCACATGAGGAAAATGTATTGTTTCCTGCAGAGAAGATCTTGTGTACTTGTGTGTGTTTGTGTGGTATCAGGCATGGAATACATGAGCGGCAGCTAGGCTGTAAGATACATAATGTGGGAAAATCTTTGTGGTAAGTGCTGCTACTGATCAATACTGTGCAATCAGCTACCACTACAGAACATGATTGCTAATTGAACACATGGGAGAATTAAATGGAAACTATAATGATTGCTGCACCTGGAAAACTACTACACCTGCCTCCAGGCTGCACCAAACCAATGCCTCCAGATCTCCACACTCACAGGAAGTCATAAAGCATTTTGATGTTTTGTGGCTTGAAAGCACACATAGTAATTTACCCTGTCGCTACAGTTTACAGTATTCATGTATTCACATTGGGACGACTGACTGACAGTATGTGTGGGGGGTGGGATACCAGTGCAGTGCAATGCTGTGTGTGTGTGTATGGAAGGGGGCGCATGTCCATTTAGTGATAGGCTGCATCAAAGCTAAACTATACTCCCATTTCAAAGCATTGAGGAGATGCTGGTGAAGTCTCCTCATCCCCTGTCAATCTGCTGTGTCTGTCCACAGCCCACTGAACTGAAGAATTAATGAGAGACATCAGCCCGGCATCTCCATTGCCAGGGCTTTTATGCATAATATTAAATCAGGTAAGCACTGCACCCACTTTTCTCAAAGCAACTCATCTCCCTGTATGATATCCAAACAGTTTTTTCTGTGTGACAGAAGTGGCACAGGAACTGAGGTATAATTTGTTGCAGTCAACCCAGTATTATAAATGATTAATCCCAATATGCATAGCAAAGATAATTGAATGTATTTTAAATGTTGATCTGTTACACACCAGTGGTGTCGTGTGGTAGACTAACCTGGAATAGGCTTGGATTTCCATACATGTATGAACCAAAATATATAGCTTAAAGCTAAGGCTTAAGTTGTTTTCAAGCTACAAGCTTGCAAGACATGATATAAAAAGAGCATAGCACCATATCTCTACAGAATATGGAATAAGCTTGTTCAAAAGAGCACTGCCTTGGCTTCTGTGTTTCATAGTGGTACAGTGAACACAAAAAATCCACTCCTCTCTCTTGCAAGAGGGAAAACATTTTGAAAGTTTTAAAATACCTTACTTTAGATCAAGAGATATGGCATTATAAATTAAATTCCCTACCAATACATGCTGGATAGATACAGTCACTGCAGTTATTTGAGAGTTAGGTGAAAAGGTTGATTCCAGTCTCATTATCGTCTGATAAATACAAAGCTTAAGTCAGAAGCCTGTTAGCTTCTATTGGCATAAATACTAGAAACAGGGGTATAGCTAGACTCGCTCTGCACAAAAAAACAAAAGAAAACTGTTCATCTAACAGCACCTCTAAGTCTCACTGATTAATTCTTGTTAGTATAATATAGAAAACTGTAAGACTAAACATTGTTTTAGGTATTTGTGCTAAGCTAACTGCCCGCAGCTGTAGCATTGTACTTAATAGAGAAGAAAGTAATAAGTGTATTTCCCAAAATGTCTACTATTACTCACTATTGCTCTGATGGATATTCCTGTATTAATATGGTGGAAGGATGAAAAAATATTACGAACAAAAAATACGTTCAATCCAGGAAACGCACGACAAAAAAAATAATACATAGTGCAAAGACATCTGGGGGGGAAACTTTGCAGATGTTTATTCCCTCAAATCTGGATCTATCCATACAGCAGGATGTGCCCCGAACAAAAACATAAACACGAATATGTGAATTCCATATATTCTGACTCCCCCTTCAACCATTCTTCTCATCTAGATCTGTCTCATTCAAATTCCAACAGCTGATGTGAGCAGAGCAGGCCTGGCGCTGCAGTGATGAAAAAGCAAAGGTATCCTGGCTCTCTTTAATCTAATGATGCCTTTTGAAGCTGCAGAAAGTGAGCGGGACTAGAACAAAGTCAGGTGTTCTTTACCGAGACGCTGGTTTAGATGCTGTGATGGCAAGTGCGTGACACTGTCTGTGTGTGGGGATGTTGACTATGTGTGTCCTTGTGTGTGAATATATAGTGTCGGGGGGGAAAAAAACAACACTTTGGAGATCCTCAGCTGATACTTAATTGATTAAAAAGATTTTATCTTGGCTCATTTCAGAAATATTTTTTTATAATTTTTTACTTTGTCAGTGTCACGCCTCATTATTTATAGTGCTTTGCTCATAGATAATAACAATCACTTTAAATATGTATAAAGACTTGTCCTGTCCTGACCTATCAAGCTTTCTGTTCTAGCACGGTGCATAGGCAGTTTACGATAACAGAGGCAGATTTACCTCTCAGTATTGTAATCTCAAACAATTTGGGTCAGGGATTTTACACAGGGGTTTACAAAAGCAGGCTTCTGATTTCTAGCCAGCGTCGGTTGATTTTGCCAGTTGCAATGACAATCGCAGATAGCAAAATGAAACTTCTGGCCCAACAAATGCCTTGGTCCTCGGTCTGAGTCTGGCCCATATACTTCCATATCTGGGCAGACTCCGGCTGTTATCCTCTGGTGTTGGCTGACGGCCGGAAGATTTTCTGTGTGTGTGCCAGAATTGGTCCAGATGCGGATGTAGCATCTGAGAGTCATGCTGTATATGGGCCAGACTGGGGCCATGGACCTGGGCGTATATTGAACCACACAACACACAAGCACGTGGCACAAGTATAGGCTGGATGTATTTCGCCATCTTGGAACTGCGGCTGGCAGATTTTGTTTTAGCTGTGGTAGCTAGCTAAATGATGTTAATGTCGTCCCAGGTCAGGGCCTAAAGCTACATGTCCAGGGCAAAAAGACATTATCCTCACCAGCTGATGATCATGTACAATACATAGAAACAAATAAGAGCAGCTATGTTTTTCTATTTTTTTTTTTTTTTTTATGGATTCTCAGTGTTACGCCCTGTGTGGATACTTATACAAAGGAATACTACGGCTTATAATACAGTTCCATTCTTTTGCTGTTTTGTAATGTAAGGTAATGAATTTGGCGGGGGTTGTAAGTGTACTTGCCCAAATTCAGTACTGAGCTGGCCACAGCTGCCAATGTTAGACTCAACTCTAATATAATAGCATCAAGTACTGGCTCCCACTCAGTGGATGTGTCAGTCCTGAGTAGGGACTTTTTAACGTAACCTTTAACCCAACATATTTCATTAGCTAATGACACTCTTTGGCCTTAGTTAGAGGGGGGTTAGCTAGCTTGGTGGACATGCTAATCAGAGCAGCTTATGTTAGAACTATATTAAATGCATCATTTAATGCATTCTTTATAGTTTTACAAAGTGTTGTGTTGATTTTTGGAAATTGAACAACCAGTGTTAGTGGGAGGGTTTTAGCAAATGGTCAGTTGATGATCAGTAACACACATAACACATAATCTTATCACCATCTTGCTTCATTTGTCTTTAAATTAGGGTATGAGTGAGGTAGTGCATGTTTTTAATTGATACATTCTGTAGTAGTGAATCTAGCCTAAAGGTTGGTAAAGGGTGCCTCTGTGTAAAAATCTGCCGGTTTGAAACTCTACACCTTGCGGGAAAACCTCAATGCTAAATGAGTAATAGCCCCTCCTACCTCTAGCTGCTACCGCTCAGGTGCCCTTGAGCATGGCAATTAACCCCCAATTGCTCCAGTGAAGTTGGTAAGTGGTAAACAGCATAAGCCTGTGGTTATACTGGGTTGCTCCCAGGTATGAATGTGTTTCACTAAATTAATTTGAGGAGGGGACTACCGAAAAGACGCAAAATTAGGTGGGAAATAAGAGTCTCCAATACAAACTCTCTTTCCATCATACTCCATGTGTTGTGTGTATTGTAGAATGAGCGTCCTGCAGATGTTGATTTGATCAATCAGTGATGTTGTCAACAGCTAAGTCTGTCACATATGTAGCACCATCAAGACTTATTATGGAATAAATGACTGATTAAGGTTTTGGTAATGACTGATAATTTTCCATTCATTAAATTTCTATTTATGGCCTCAATTATATGCAAATGGCTCATTGAGACTTCTATTTAGCAAAATTGATATTTTTTTCACTGTCCTTTCCCCTTAAAGGACAATTAACTATAGTGCTGTGGAACGTTAGTCACTTTCAAACTCAGAAATTTCACCACTATCACTACATGTAGATGATATTAAACACCCAAAAATGAAGCATGCCATTCTGAAATACCAAAATAAGTTATATTGTATGCAACCATATGTTCACTGAAGACCAGAAAACCTCAGTTTATGCATATTTTCTGCTTCACTAAACCTCATATTTCTTTCAGTGTAGATCAGTAGTTAGTTTGAGTCTACCTTTAGCAAAGTGTCTGTTAAACATCTGCCTTCAAAGACCACGCAGCATAAAGAGATGATATTTTAGATTGAAAACTCATGCTGAGCTGTAACAGCAACACTAACGATTGCTCAACTCGTGCGTAATGAGCGAGATGAAATATTCAAAGCCCCGGCCCCAATGCAGATTTAACACTTGAGATAATTGGAAGCGGATACGTAGAGAAGAGGTAGTGGGGAAGAAAAAGGCTGTAACTGTTCCTCTGTGGGACGGTGGAGGGAGATGATGTTATATGAATGAGGGGTGCCAACAGTCGTCTAGGATTCTGTTGAGTGTGGCACAGTAGGTGTGTGTTTTGGAGAATATTGCACAACTCATGGTTCCCTTTTGGTTCTTGTAATTTCACCTGAGTTATTACATGTTCCTCAATGGCAGGTTGATGAACCTCTAAAAACCCGCAACAGGGTTGAATGGAGAAAAAAAATGCCCAAAAACAAGCTGCTTTTTCTTAAATCTTGAAAACCTGACAAAATGATGAAGAATTAAATCACATTCTGAAGCGTTGTAGTGCAGTTGTTATGTTTTAAGAGTTTTGCGTCAAATGTTCCAAGATGTGAGAAAACAAATAAAACAAAAACAAAATGACGATTTATAAAATATATATGTTTTTTTTTGGTTTTTTTTTTTTTTTTTTGTAGCCACCTTATGTACAAGCCATGTAATATCAACATAATGCTTCAGCAGCAGTGACAATAGCGATGGCGGTTGCAGCTGGTTTCATAATCCAGCCAATCTGACACCTGGTTTATCCTGAGAGACAAACATATTCTGTTTCAGTGTCTCCTGTGGGGTGAAGGCTTTGATTAGCTAGTGATGTGCTCAACTATTGATCTGGCTGACTGCTCCTTATCTTGCTCAGTTATTACTGGTTTACTGCAGGCGTCCTGGTGGGCTCAGTGGTTTAGAGTGTTGTGCTGGGAATACCATCTCCCCCCTGCTTTGGGGGGGTCCAAAGCTCCCTTGAGTAGAAAACTTAGGAAAACAGCTTTTCCACAAACTAGTTTTCTCAAATATTCTAATGAAGGAGCATTGAACAACAAGCGTGTCCAAGCCAGGTTTATCTTTTTTTGTGTGTGTCCCCTGGAAACCATGTTGTTTGGTTTTGTTGTGGGGAATCTGTTGTCAAACTGATGAAAATGTTTTTGTTTTTTTTCTTGTGTTTCATCTATTTCCATGTTTTTTCTAAAGTTACAGTGCACTGAACTCTCTCAGCCACCGTAGCAAACTGGTTGCTAAGGTAATTCCGATATATGACATGAATGCGGCATAAACACCAGCGTGTTCGCATGCCGACATTTAGCTAACTGACTGTACTACTAAGCTAGCTTGACTGCAGACTCTAACGCTAACACTTAATTGTTCCACAGTCCGTTGTATTGTCATTGTATTCTTACAAATATATTATCAATGCAGTTGATTGAATCTCTGATTAGGTTTTTTGGGTGAAAAGTTGTTGCTATATTTTAGAGAATACACAAATGGGTTTTTGGACCATAAATGGATACAAACAAGTCAAATAAATGAGAAAAAGCATTAGTGGATAAATAAATATGCACTTTATATAAAAGGTATATAATTTTCACATTTTAAGAGATGTAATTAGTGTGTGCTTTTCTTTTAATCCTTTTAGCAAAGGCTGTTGACCATACAGATCACTGGATATTGAAGTGTTTTCACCAAGTTGCTCCATCCTCCATGAATAGCTCCCTGAATATCCTACTTGGAAATGGAAGCCCTAACCAAGTGTCATTACGCCTGATGAAAGCAAATTGATTTCAGTGACAAGAGGATTTCCGAAAGAACAAGTGCCTCCATGAGATTATCTTAAACACGGAGAGAACATGTTTTCTTTTTATTGTTTGGGCAAAGGTGCGCAGATGGTGCTCCCCGCTTATACAGCCCCTGTGAAGCTGTGAAAAATGAACACAGGAAATGAGACAAAAATCAGGTCCCACTCGGAGCAATTGATCTGGCTTTATGAGAAGCTGCACTGTGAAGTGTCAGTTCAGTCACTGTGGGGGCAGTGGCCCAATCATGCTGAGAATAATTAGGCTACTTAAAGCTGCACTATACAAATCTGTCTTAAGTATGGCAAATTAAAATTAGAGCAATAAACGGTGCTCAATATGAGCTGGCCGTTTATTTGTGATAAAATTACTTATTCAAATGAGAAAAATGTATTTTCATAGAGATTCAAATATACACCATCAAAATAAAGAACACATAAAAGTAAAATTGAAAAACAACTGACCATTTTCTCAGCCCCACCAACTGTAGTTACTGTTGTTACCGCTGTCAGGACCCGTTCGGACATTGTATGTGCTGTTTGCAATCTGCAGATTTACTATTTGAAATTTAAAGTAAACATTTGGTCTTCAATTTCCCAAAACCATGAACTTTTTTGGCTGAAATGATTTTCTTTCTCAAGCTTGTTGCCTTTGGAAATAATGGTTTTACTACTGTCAGTACTGAACTAGTTAGTTGGGCGATTGTAGCTAACACATAAACTCACAGTTCAATCAATTTCTTATGTTTTTACTTTAGTTTTTGGTTTTCTGTGGGCTAAAAAATTCATCACCCTCCAGACTCTTTCATATCAAGCATCACTGTGGAAAAATCCAAAGCTTTACAGCTTGACGTAAGTACAGCTACCAGATTAGACAATCTGTAGAGGCGTCTTTAGCAAACAGTCACGGTCACTTCAAAAAATATAATCAGATGCAAAAACTTCTTGAAGTCAAACTGAAAGAGAGAATCCAAGGAGCTCCACAGAACACAGCTCTCTCTCATTTGATGAAAGCGGAAAATTTCATTTTCCATTGTTCCTTTCCATCATTCATCCATTTAATTATTCATTTATGAAGTCATCCAAGAGGATTTCAGAAATGTTTCCCCATCTCTCCTCTATCAAAGTGCCCTCAGCAAATCTGAAAAAAAAAAAGAAAGACTTAAAGGATATGTACCGTAGATCCTCTAAAAAAGATGTTACATACTGACAAAGTTGCTGTATGTTGCTGCCTCTGTCTTCTGAGTGTATATGACTTATTTAGTCATAAAGGTTGAAAACAGGCTCTAACTTTTCAAAACATATAAAGTACACCTCTAGACTTCCACAGCAAAGGGAAGACAGTGTTTTGAGGGTTGAAATCAATAAAAGATTCATCTGAACGAGGAAAGTAAGTTGGTGTGGAAAAAAAAAAAAACTAAAGAAAAGAAAACGCAAGAAACATCGAGGGATATCTATAAAAACAGCTTAACACCAAAGTGCCTTATTTGACAGCATGACAGAGAAGTGGATGCCTTGGGATCGATTACGCTAATTAACTGTATCACACAGCAGAGCTCTGTAAATATCAACTGAAAAAAAAACAGTTAATAAAGACAAACTCACTGCACTCTGCATCTTGCGTGTGTCTCCCCCGCTGACTTAACTAACTTACATTTGCTTCGTGCGCTGATCGATTTAGTGGTTTTATGAGAAAATTTGTCACACGAGTCATCACCACTCGGCTGCATCGACACATTTCAGTTACAGGCCCCTCTCGTGATCTGATGGAGTAGATGTCGCATAAGTAATTGCCATTTGACAAAGTGCGACTGAGTGGGGGGAAAAAGATGCACATGAGCTCCAGAAATGGCTGTGGGCGAGACACTGTAGCAAACACGGGTTAGAAATGCATGTTATGTATTTCCAGGCAATAAGATGCTCTCCTTGTGCTTGGAAACATCAGGCACTCTTAATGTCATAACACTTATACACTTGAGTCAAAACGGCTCTCTTGAGTAAATGGTTTATTGCAATATTCAGGACGACACTTGATTTTGGGTTAAGTTACGTAATTATGAGGGTCAGGGATTCTACGTCTTCATGAATGCCGTGCAAGAGGGTGAAGAGGTCCGGTTTATGGTGCAAGAAAAGCCAAGCCTCGTACCATACAACTGTATGTCCGCTTGCTAACTCATGGCCTGAAGGTCCACTGCGATGTACTGCAAGATCACAGAGCTAAACCGGAGAGAAGCTCTGCAATATCTACTGGATATTTACAATGTGGTTCACATAAAGTGGTTTAAGTGTGGATTTTAAAATCTTCAAGCTGCAGTAATCTTTTGTTTTATATTAACAATGGATCAATTGACTATGTGAAAAGTTGCTGCACCAACATAGCACCAGTGCAGTAACACTGCGTCTTACTCTCAAAAGTTTCTTTCACATCAGTGCACATTGAAGGTGTCCCATCTTCCTTCCTCTGCTCTCTGTATTTTCATGTTTTTCCTTTTCCCTGCTGGTTGCCTCTACTAACACCGAAGCCCCCCTACAGGGCTCTTCATAATCATGTAATCCACCCATTCACTAGATGGAACCTCCTTAAATTCTCCTTATATTTACCTCCATGTTCTCCTCGGGGTGTTGAGGCCTCCTAATGAGCAATAAGCTACAGTGGAGCTAATGCTATGAATCCTCCAATCCTTCATCGCTGATAGGGGAAAGACCTGAGGCAAGCTGTGGGGGAGAGAGATAGACGTGGTTATTAACACTGGACCACCTCAACCATGAGCACGTACAGACATCCATATGTGCATACACACACACACACACACACACACACACACACACACACACACACACACACATACATACATACATACACACACAAACATACTAAGGGCCTCCATAGACAACTTCTATCTCGCGGGCCCTCTCTGTCTGCCTCTGCTTTTCCCCTTCCTATGTCTGATTCACAGGGCCATATGTCTATATTGTGTGTCAACACACAATCTAAATGCAAATGGTTAATCCTCTCTTCTGTAGCCCACAGCCTCCCAGGAATCAACGCACAGCCCCAACTGACATTCATGCCATTATTAGGTTAGTAGGGAAGCGATCACAGGTACGATCAAATAATTAAACTTGCATTTTTTAAAAGCCTCCATCGCTGCGCCTTGCCTCCAAATTGCCAAGGGACACTTTTACTACATTTCTGTGTAAACCATGACTCCAACAAGGGATGCAAGTACCATTTTAAAAGCCTATTACATACCGATGTCTACGGATATTTTGTGTTTGTCATTTTGCAATTTTATGTCTCTATAACTACAGCATTATATAAGGTGGAAGTGGGGTGTAGAATAGTCAAGAATGTATATTTAAGAAGGTATAAATATTTGTTTTTATGTTGGGAGAAAAGGTTAATTACATTTTAATGCCAGTGTGGGTATTTAACGTCGCCTGACACCAGTGCATTAGCCGGTCTCCTTGTTCAGTATAAGCACCAGGGAATAGATCCTCGGAGCCCGAGCAATTATAGGTGGGTAGTTTAAGTCTGCGCTCGCTTCCACGCTGTGGGGAGAGAAGCGAGAGGAGAGTGAGTCCCACATACTGGAGCTTACATGGTAATTATGAGGGCAGAATGCTACAGCACAAGCTGCTTTTTGTGGGTTTTATATCAAGACACAATCTAATATTAAAAGTAAATGTTTCTTCATGTGTAACCCCAAACACCCTCCACTTGATGCTCGTTAAAAGTACTTTCCATTACACTGGACTGAAGCGCGAAGATTCCAACACTGATTAATATTTTATATCCCCAACATTTTAGATGTTTTGTCTATATGATGGGTCATACATTGTGCTTTACCCTGGACTGTGACAAGAGGGAATAACTGAATAATTCTGTTTCCTCTCACTGAAATCCCTTGAGAGAAGGGATTGTGAATATCTCAGACATCTTCTGCATATCCTTCAGCAGACTTAGCCTAGAAATTTAAGTTTAAGTGCACATGATACCGATGATAACCTACATTTTTACAGATAATTTTCGGCTAGTCTAAGGGTGGTGATGTGTTCTTTTGGAGGAGGGGCAATTGGTTTAATGTGCAATTATGCAGGAAAAAAAAAATCAACTCTGGAGCGATCCCTTGAGAGCACTAAACTCAAAGTAAAGGCTACAGCATTCACCCTGTGGCTTGCAGCCTTTTCTTTTTGAATAATTCCCCACTTCCTGCATTAATTATTTCCATCATGATCTTACTGGAAAAAAAAAATCATAATGCTATTGTGTCAAGAAAAAAAAATAACATAACAAAATCCTACAACTTATTGATTTCAATGCTTTGGGCCTTGGACTGCTGTTGATAGGAAAGTGTTTTCAGAGCTGTTTCAGGCCGTATCAGAAAGGCAGGGAGGCAGCTTCCTCCTGCGATACTGTTTTCTTGCATTTTGGCATGAATCCCTAAAGACTGTGAAAAGTGCTGGCTTAGTTAAGGAGCTACCAGAGGGCAAGAGAGTAGTGCGAGAGAGAGAGAGAGAGAGAGAGAGAGAGAGAGAGAGAGAGAGAGAGAGAGAGAGAGTTTAATGTACTTTGAAGCATAAGAAAAACAAACCAGATTGCTGCCGTAAAATTGCTGAGACGCTTCACCATTAAGCTCCCTGCCGCTTTGTTTAAACAACTCGACGCATCACAAAGGCGACTAATTTGCCTGGAGGCGCCGAAAGCGTCTCCTGCTCAAGGCCCCGCCCTTTTTAGTGTATGGTACACATTCTCATGCAGAGCATCTGTCAAAATACATATTCTCCCCGAAGCATTCCCAGACACCTCCATTCCAAGGACAAATCAATTAGCAGTGAAAGACAGGCAGATGGTTTTGAAGGACGTCGCTGCCTCTGCCTCAGGTGAGAGGCATCGGATGGCAGCGAGCAACTGTCAAGTAGGATACTCGTCTGAGTGATTCCCGGATGTCATGCACACACACATACATTTCCCAGAGAGCCTCTGCCAATATCCGACACATGCTTCCACAAAGAGGCAGCTTGCAGCTTACTGTAGGATGCAGAAATCAACGCAGAGAGAGGGAGAGAGAAAGAGGGAGAGAAGTGTGAATATTTCATATACATATTATCAAACTGAATCCTCGATGAGCATTCCTTCAAAATTACCCCAGGTGATGCTAAAGAGGCTCCGTGGAAAGGGTGCTTGAATTTTTTGTGCACCTAGAGAGCAAAAATAGGAGATCAGATTGTGAATAATTCAAAATAAAAAAGATTACAAAGATGCAGGGAAGAAAAAAAAAAAATCAAAAGCATATTGTTAATCCTGAATTTCAGCAGCAAAGTAACCAGCAGAAGGCTAATCTTTCTGCTGATCGTACACTTACAAAGGGACAATACATCAATGTGGGTAATTAGGTGATTTCCCAGCCTCTTTCATTTTACCATCCCACTGATGAGATAACAAGCTAACTGAATTAGCCTAGCTGCTTATCTGCAGGTAACCACGGCGACCGTTTGGTTTGTTAATACTTGAAGCATGGAGTAAGCAGGTACAAAGGCAGCCATTTTGAGAACCTGTGGCGGGGAATGATAGAGAACCTGTAAACTGAGAGAAAGGCCTATCAATTAAAAGGCCCATTATCTCCTATTCAGCCATAATTAAGGCAGACAAAAAGCATAGGATACAGTACACAGTGGCTACCATGGACAGACAAATGGATATAGACAATGCAGCAAAGATAGGAAATCATTAATTATAAAGATAAAGAGGCAGCAGCTAAGAAAAAACACTTGGTTTAGTATAAATACAATCCAAAGCCTGTAGATCAACAGATTTTTATTGTATGAGGGTAAACCTCACTCTTAGCAATCACTGCTAAACGTCTTCCTGAAGTGAAATTGAAATGCCATGTTAAATGCAATGCTGAGACAGTTCTCTGGTGATTTTCAAAAATATTCCCATCACTTCGGTAAATTAACTCTGGCTGACATGCAGGCAGCATCCAATCATGGAAATGGACTCCACATAACTACCAAGATCCTAATGCTTGCTAATTGTGATTCATGGCTTCAAATACCAATCAGATAAAGTGATTAAGTCTTGGCTTGTCCAGATCTTTAAATCATAGCTTCCCCTCCCAGTGCATCATCCTTTGATATAGTCCATGTCTCATCATTTCATTATTAATCTTTCTTTGTTTTGGAGCAGTGTTGCTCCCTCGAGAGCTCAGACTTGGCACAATTAGAAGATGCAATTATTCCTCTGCAGAGCCATAAATCTAAACAATCTATATCTGTTCTCTGTCTTCAATAAGCTTGAAGCATGTGTGTCAGTTCCATACTGTACAGTGTTTTGGGCATGTAGATCGCAATTACAAACATGCCACCATGCATACTGACAGTGAACTGGTCGATTTTTGCCTCAATTTTAGTTTGACTATTGTCTCATACAAATCCATTAATTCAACTGAGTAAACTCAACTGCTGATGAAGACCATGGGATATGATTGACAGCCCCAGAACAGGGGGATTAAAGTCTCAAGAGGGACTGATTAAAGACTATGAAAAAGTAATGACTGCTCCTGTTCAAATTAAATTTTGATGTGGACATGACTAACAAAATACCCTAATGTTTCAACTACTGAATGACAATTCTTTCCCCAAAGTGGTGGACAGACAGATTGACAGACTGATAGATTGACACTGTCATCCCTAGAGCCATGGCGCTATCATTGTTGTGTCCGAGACAAGCAGCTACCTCCGAGGCTGAAAAATGAAGCCAACACGAAGTACCTAAAACTGCAGTTCTCCGAATGGCTCCAAAAGTGAAACTCACCTGTTTAAATTTTACTAAGGCTTAAAGTTATACATAATTGAGGATGTGCCACTTTGAGTGACACGTGGGTGAGTGTATCCTTGCCTCAAAACGGTATGTAGCGAAGTCTCAGCTCCAAAAGCCTCCCTCCTCTTTGGCTGGGGGTTGGGTGGAGTCAGGCACTGTCAAGATGGCAACGGCGGAGCAGCCCTCTCCGAGATTCAAAACCACTCTTAAGAAACTTATGGGAGATGTCACGGAGGCTACGCCCATTATTTACAGTCTATGATCTGAAATCACTCACTCATTCACTACTCCCCACTCACTATCTAGGCAGTTTTATGTAGAGGACTATATAGTGAGCCCATGAGCAAAATTTCAGACACTGCTCGGGTCATCTTCTATGCACCGTTTTTCTTTTTTTTTTTTTTTTTTTCAGGGAAAGCACAATGCATGATGGTCTTGCTTGGTCAGTGACGATTCATTGTACACCAATTTTTACGATGCATTGTCCACTATATAGGGTATAATAATTCTCACTATATATTCTGACAGCGCTACAAAATGGCGAACTCACTATATAGGGGACTACAAAGGGAGTAGTGAGTGATTTTGGACACAGCCACATACTCTTCATTGTGAGAAACACTGGAAAATCCAGATAAAAAGAGTTCTTATTGATTTTCCACATATTTTGATATTATATTCTTGGCATTTCACCTCCTTTGGATCATGGACAAATTACACAGGGACAACGTTCAGGAAAGGGTTCAAGTGCCTCACATGGCACATGCACATAGATGAGAGGACTCAACATCTGTAAAATACACCAAATGTACCAAATATTAACAAATACATTGGCTCAAGTTCGTTTCTTTCATTTGCCAGTGTGATTGCTGTTACATACTGAAAGGACGTCAGCGAACGAATAGCGGTCTGTATCATTACCAGGAAGCGGAAATGACCTTGCCCTGCTGTGACAGCTTAATCACTGCTGACCAGTAATGAGAGCCTGAATCATCACTGATCAAAATTTAAAGCTTTAATCACCACCGGCCAATATAACGCTGAAAGTAAGGCTGTAGCTGGCCTGACAAGTGAAATACTGTTCACTTCCACAAAGAGTGTGTCTTTTTATGATGGCACTGAATCAAAAAGGAATTAACCACTTTGCAAACACAACATTACTGCGATGAGCTCGGGGTAAATTATGACTAGAAATTGTCATCGCACTGCATACATGGATCATTTTAGTTGCCATCTGTTTTTATTACTCCCCTGTGAACAAAGAAATGGAGGGGTGTTTATAGTTCGCAGTACAGTGACAGTAAGTAAGTCTTCCACCAGCTGTCAAATGTGAGCTCATATATATGTGGCGTAGTCAAATAATATAATAATGTCTAGGTCAAAGTCTCTGGGCTTTTTCATTTTCAATGCACGATATCCATCAGTACATCTCAGACCAGCTGTGCTATTGAAGACATGACTATCTTTTTGGCACCAAAATGTTAATTAAACCATAAATTGAATCTGGCTGTGAAAAAAGCAACAGCTCATATCTATGATTGGTAATGGAGTTCACTGAAGAAGGGAGGGGTCCATTCATCTTGACTTTGAAGAACATTAGGCTGATGGCTGAGTGCAGTCCATCCCTCTTAACACACACACTCACAGGGAATGTTCCTTTGGACATTAAATTAATTTCACATTTCGTGTCATTAACCTCTTAATGAAGAAAGTGGAATCATTCCACCGGACAGTTAGGGTATTCACGGCATCGATTTCACTTTTATTTCACCATCCGATCAGCGGGTATGCCGATATTCGGAAGTCATCGCGCTGTTGTTTGACCTTGACTGCGGTGTGACTGTTGTGTTAAATTTGAAATGCCCCAGACCTCTCCAACATGCCTCTTCAATTGAAATGTTCCACTTTCAAAACCTGCATGTGTCAGTGTCTTTTTATTTTGCTTTGCTACCCCTGCCTTTCCCCCCAGCGTGTCTCCACATCTGCACTCTCGAAAGCTCGAGCCGCTTCTTTCCCCAAAGTGGCGGTGATCTGAGCGACAGGCTGGGTTCTGTTGCTTACATAAGCTGTCAGTTCTGAGGACCCTGTGTATTCCCAGATCAAAGTGAGGCCTGTCTGAGCAGCTGAAGTGCCCTTAATATGTTCGTCTCAGCAGGAGGATCCATAGACTGGTTCTGTCTGACTGTCTCACTGCTGCCGATTCGTGACTTAGGGGGGGAAAAACAGGTCTCAAAAAGGACAGATTCAAGACCATGAGGAAGAACTAAAATAACCACCCAATGAAAGCATGAAGTTACCAGTGTCCTGCACTTTCCTCCATATGACTTGCACAATCACATGTATGTTGCACCTCCTTTTATTATTATTCATTTCTTTTACTTGTATCTTATTCTATTTTACCATCAGAGCCAATGCTACCACTGAAGACAGCAACGACACGTTCTGTCTCTGGGAATCTGAGGAGGAATTTACATTGCAAAACTAACCATGAATGTATGACATGATGAAATACAAAGAAAACTAGCTGCCAAGTTGCAGGAGATATGGTCAAGATATCCCCTACCTGAGTTAAAGTGTAAAATGATGGCCAGGATTGTTTTTGCAGAACGTTATGATGTCACATTGAAGTTGACCTTTGACCATTTGATTATGAAATGTTATAACTTCATTTTATCCTTCTAGACATTTGAGTTAAATTGTGTCATAATTTGTGTATGAATTTGAGTTATGGTCAAAAATGTGTTTTGTGAGGTTATAGTGACCTTGACCATTGACCACCAAAATCTAATCAGTTCATCCGTGAGTCCAAATGCATATTTGTGCCAAATTTGAAATAAATCCCTAAAGGCATTACTCAGATATGGCGTTCACAAAGCCAATGACCTTTGAACTTTTACCACAAAAATCTAATCAGTTCTATGAAATGAATGAATGTCTGTCCCATTTTTGTGAATGCGATATCTGAGTAACGCCATGAAAATTTCTTCAAATTTCGCACAGACAACCAAAAACCAATATGCCTCTGGCTGTGGCCGTCGCCGTCATGGAAGCATAAAAAACTAAATAAGATAGATAGATATAAATAAGAATCAAATAGTTTTTGAGGGGGTGGGGTTGTGTTAGAGGACTTTGGACCCGTGACCTCAGTTTTTCTAAAATCCTGGCCCTGCATATATACATACTCTTCATTGTGATATTTTTATTTATTTAAGCTATATTTATATCTATTTTACTATGTAAATCACAACAAAGTTACTGCTAATTTAGCGTCATGCTATCCTATAACAGAAAGCTGGTGGGATTTAATTTGGCTCTCAAGCAGTCATTGACAGGAGACGTGACTGTTGAGAGACAAACTGTTGTGAAGCTGTAACTCCTAAACACTTCATTACCTTGTACTGTTTTGGTACTGACCCTTCATTTCACTCCCCCCCCTCCCTTCCCACGTCTCCCCAGACAGTATGAATCCATCTCTGAGGTAGATAATCATGAGTTTCCCCAATTATATCCTTTCACCGTGTTCCTCTGTTAGGACACCTCGTTAGTCCCGTGTGATGCTATCAGTGATTGATCACAACCATCAGCCTCATATCCTGTCTCACATCCTCCGCCCGGATCATCAAGAGAACTAAGTCTGATAAACATCACTGATAAACTCTGAATGCATTTGATTAAGGAGACGTGGAACGCTGCCAAGATGGCTACCCATTAGTCGCTATGTATTTTACTCACTGACATCATTAAGGAGCCACAGGGTAGTCAGTGATGGAGCGTGTACGACGGTGGATCATCTTCATGCGTCACAGCTTTTACCTGGGGAAATAATATAGCTGTAAACAGACTGAGAGACAAAGAAAGCATTTAGAGTCTTTCACTTTAGTCACATTACTGACTCGTGGTATTTGTGTTTGTTCTCCGTGCATGTGTAAGCCCTAATGGCAGCATTCACACTCTAACCTGTCCATCACATAACATAACCGGGAAGTAAAAGGGCTTTAATTAACAGAGTGGATCCTTATCGTCATGGGAACAGATGTGATAGGGTGTTACTGACGTGTTTTGCCACCTTGAGAGGTTGGAGAATTATATGGTGTGAAATGAACACGAACACGAACACACACACACACACACACACACACACACACAAACACACCAATGTGTAGCAGACATTTTGTCTCGTCTTAACAGAGCTTTAAAGCCTTACATGTGTGTCCAAGCAGATCAATAGGTGCTCACTATAAAATGGGCGCAGGCTTAAATTAACACACCAGGGAGCAGCCAGAACAAGACACCAGCACAAGATCCACCAGGGTGTAATTTGGACAAATACACTCCTCCCACCTGAGTGCACAACAAGTTGTTGGGAGTGTTGTTTTATTTTCATATTAAAGACAGGAAGTGAGCCTTTTTAATGTGATGTGACTATATTCAACCTCACAAGTGAGTATCTGCAAAGGAGCAAAAACTTCTCCACTTTTCTTGGCACAGCTTTTCTTTGCATTGATCTATTATACATAAAAACACCGCTATTCATTGGTTGTCAAAATATTTAATACATAGTATATTTTCCAGAGCACTGCGACGCTGCTTCTCCGTGCTATTGGATAAATGTAATTATGGTAATCTAACGCCTTGTCATCCACGCTTCACTTCCACTTGTTATTAACTGCTTTAGATAAAATGTCTGAAATCTCCTCTGTGAGTGTTCATGAAAGGAAGTGCGTTCAAAACAAGGCCAACGCAGTAAAAGTGATACATTTCACTCCACATTTGTATTTCGATGCACTGACGTCATCAACGGAATAACAGAAGGGTCACATTTCACAAGCTGTCATGTCTTCCAATTAATGGAAAGGAAATGGAAAGCAGGATGTCACATATTCAAGAACAACGCTACCATCCTTGTTGAGTTGTGCAATTTTTTTTTTCCAGAATTGCTCAACGGGGGGCAACATACTTTTACAGCTGCAATGGAGATGCCTACATGTTGTCAGTTTTTTTTAGAGTATGTCTTTCTCTCAAGAACAGGAGATTTATAAAACTTGTTGTTTTAGGGTATTATCTGAGGGCAGATGCCATGTTTCCCATTAGCAGCTTGTCTTACTTGAAAACACATTTGAAATGAAGCGATGCACCAGCAAAAAGCAGGGAACATCATAATGTTTTATGAATCATGAAAACAAACAAAACTGCACATTACTAGCCAATTCAAATTGTGTGTGATGATGCGTCAAGTTGATTAAACCTCCTTTATCAATCTTAACGTCACATTTTTGCAGAGTGCAGATATACAAGGGCAAATTTCAGTCGCAACTATTTCTGTGCCCTGCTCAGGAGCATTCTGTAAATCACTCCCAAGTTTTCTCGTCGCTGTTTTCTGTTTCCACCTCTTGCTCACACTGAGACAAAACCAAAGCAGGACCTAAAATGTTAACAAAGTGCTTAACAACGTGGAGAACGTGCTGCTCGTAGGCGGCGGCGGCGGCAGTATCTGAGCCACTATGCCCTCCAGGCAAAATGATGATGATGTGCTCCCACTCACGCTGCTCACACACCACCCATGGTCTCACTGGCATAAAATATATACAACCCACGTATTGACAAAGAAAAACTGGTTGATATTATAATGGTAAGCATGAATTCAAGTAAAAATAGATTTTTTTTAAAAAAAAACTCCCTCCATCACTGCCACTGAATATTATTAAGTGCAACCTCTTCTTGCATGATGTCCGCTTTGACACACACACACACACACACACACACACAATGAACTCTTTAGAGCTCAAATGGGTGTGCACACAAACACACCTGTGTAGACGCACATACAGTGAAGACACATACAGACACAGTCACAGATTCATACACGCACACAAATATATGCATTCAGACAATAGCCTGAAACTCCCCTACAGCCTGGCAGGTAATTGCTGTCTGTGGGGGGACAGGTGCTTCTACAATAGAGCGCCAGTGTCCAGGCAGGCTCTATTCACTGCCATTGTAATTACCTAATTGAAAAGCTCACAGGGGAAAGAGTGTGTGAGTGAGAGAGTGTGGAGTGTAGGGTAGAATGTGGAGAAAGGAAAAGATAAGCTCTGGGCTTTTGGAACATAATAAAGCTATACACTAAACACCGCACACACACACACAGACACTGTACATACACACACAGTCATACACACATATATGCTTCCATAGAGGTTTTTGGACCCATACACAAAAGTTCACATAACCACGTGAAGGACCAGGCACACAGAGAAGCTCACGCTAAGGTTTTTTTTATTTTCTGAATCAGATCATTCTGGCGGTAAATATTCTCGAGCGGTGATTGAGGGATGGAGTGAATGAGGGAGCAGTAATGGGAAATCTATTGTGGCACGTTGAGGATGCGGCGCAGAAAAGAGGAGGAAGGTCAGAGTATGTTGGGATATAAAAGCGGCAGGGTCACTCTCATTTCAGATGTCAGTCCCCTATGCTTGAGCTATAAGTTTTACATGGGATCTGTATACAAGGGAGAGCAGACAGGGTCCATGTGTTAGTGTGATGTGTGTGCGTGCATTTCCTATGTGAATGCACATAGCTTTGAGTTTCCATCCGGCGAATATTCTCTGAAGAAAATGTACTAGAAAAATTTTTATTATGAATAATTCTGCCTTTGCTGCAGCTCTGTCCAAAAGGTGACAACATTTACCTAGGAGCACTTCTTAAGCTCACGAATGAACACTATATGTCATCTATCAAACATTTCTATCTAAAACTAAAGTGTAAAAGTTGTGTTGTGTTTTTAAACTAACAGGCTACTGGCTACAGCTTTGTATTTAACAAATAGATCTTCTCAGCTAGCTAGAAACAGTTAGCCTGGCACTGTCATGGATTGCTCCTGAAAGGATTATATGCTCTCAGCTGCCCAGCTGCATCACCTATTCCAGTGTCGGGGGTCCCATTCGACATCGTCTGTTCCCAAAGTCAGCGGTCCGGCCAACACCTGCTCCTCATTCCCAGTTGGCGGTTTGTTCCGACACCTGCCCTGATCTCCAGTCGGCAGCCCAGCAGGCTCCTGCTCCTGGTTTCCAGCCTGTCGATACGTTACCTGTGTACCTTAACCTTGACAGGCACAGTCCACAAGTAGGAAAAAACACCTACCAGCACCTCTAAAACAGTGATTACCTCACCAATTAATAAAATTTTTATTTGAACAAAACCCAAAAAGTGTAAAAATGACCGTTAAGCCAAGTTAGCCAGCTGCTAGCAGTAGCTTGCCATACACATGACAGTGGTATTCATCAAACTCCCAGTAATGAGGTGAATAAACATGTCCCAAAATGTCATACTTTTCCTTTGAAACAGAAGTGAGGAGCTAATACCCTGGGGAATCGTCAAGCTGTTGCTAGCTTTTATATTATTAGCAAATCCAGAGACTAAAACCACTTCTAACCGCCACTGAACATCCCGTTTTGTTGCAAGCAGCAGCTCAACAACCTGACATGGGTTTAAAAGACAATAACGTCTACTTATTGTCCTTGGAAGCGTTTGTCTTACTGTAACAGCCTTGTTTTGGCTCTCATGTGCGCCTGAGGTCTAGTACAAAGGGAAGGAGCTCATATCCCCGAGGCTAGCATTACACAGATTCTGACGTTCTTTAAATGTTTGGAGGTGAGAACTTCTGCAACACAATCTGTCTTTGAAAACATTGTGTTACCATTTCTCGAACAGCCAAAAAAAAAAAAAAAGAGCATGTTTGATGAGCATATAGGTATTTTTGTATTCACTGTGTGGTTTGTCTTTGGAAGTTTGTGTGCCCTCTGATGGGTGCAGGAGAAAAAGAAATAAGGCATGAGAAACTGGGTCAGACACCGAGGTGGATTTCAAAAGGTGGATTCTTGTAGAAATAATGTGAAGAGGTAGGATTTTAGAAACACAGGAAGAAAATCACAAATGAATACGAAGTAAGAAAATAAACATGCTTACAAAGTGATGAGGACAAAAACAAGGATGTGGACCACATTTGGCAGACAGCCTGATAAGGGTGGGAGATTCCTGAGTGCTGGCTCCCTTGAAAGCAGCAAGATTTACACAGAGAGCTGGGCAGGCATCCTTTGGCTTGGCTTTGTGGCTTTATGCCGTGTCGAATCTGACAAACACACTCGCAGAAAATAAACTGTGAAATAAACAAACCAATCTGTTAAAATATATATGTAATATCATCACTGTCTCTCTTTATATGATGTACGAGTGAATCGCTGAAGCAAATTCGGTGTCAGCGTGAGCAAAGATGTCAAATTCCATCTCACTGGGCATCAAACGTACCCTGGAGTCGCACACATGTAAATAAGAAGTGCAGAACATGACATTCTGTTTGTGGGGAACATTCAGGCCTGTGTGACTCTCTCTCTCTCTCTCTCATCTTCTACAGCAGTGATATGTAGACCCTATTACAACATGTAAATGACCCCCTGCTGTGCAATCTAAGAGTACGATATGACATACATGCTCAAATGTGCGGAGCAGAAGTCATATATAGATATATATGTGTGGTGCTGCTCCACCTAATTCTTGCTCGCAGTGGATATATGTGTTTGAACATGTGTGCATAATGCATCCATATACTCTGTGTGTGTGTGTCAGATTCAAGCTGTCAACATTAGGTGCTGTCTTGTCTCTCGAAGGCAAACCTTATGAATAAGCGGAACTTTAGATCAAAGTGTGCTCAGTATTAATGACAAATATACACAAGCACAGCCAAAGCTCACAAAGCCCATGTTGAAATAGTCACCACTCCCTGCTTATAAACTTTTAAGGGTTTTTTTATTCTACTAATGCTTTATTAATGGTTAATATAACGGTTTATTAATGCTTTATAGACCAGCAGCAAGTCATTAATAACAATCTCATTAAGGCTCCAATCGACGGTTCGAGAGCCACAGAGCATCTGGAGCACAGTCTTTTTTTTTTTTTTTCTTTAAAGCTGCCCTAATCATTATATTTATAATCGCATAATGTGATGAATCCACGCAGAATTATTACCCTGTTTTGCACCTTTCACTCAGCTCTATGGATAGTTTTAGCACCTTTAAGCTCATTGTTTTGGTTTTATGGCCCACAACGCTACTGTAAGTTGTCTTCCTCCACTGATTTTACACATCATGGTCTGCTTACAGGTCTTGGAGAGTACAGCCTCAATATTACTCCCTCATGGATGTGCACACGGACACCAAGGACGCATAGTTGTTCTTATTATACTACTTTCTAGTCCACTTGGACTGTCAGCGGTGCCATTGTAGACTGGTACAAGGACGTCTGCACTCAGCCTACCATACACCCTCTGATGATGAAATTCACGTCACCCTGACCCTATTGGACCCTTGGCTAGTATAAAGCTTATTATGGCTCCAGACGGAGTTGCGCAAAACCTGCTGAATTTATCCCGCTCCTCATCCCTGCTTGAGGATAGCAGCTCAAGGCAACATTACATCCATAACACGCCAGAATCCCTGAATGAACTGTCATCTGTCATGGCGGTGCATTGTTGGAAATGTAGACATCAGGTTTTGACAAGAAGGAAGACAAAAGATGGAACTTTTAATAAATCCATTAGTTTACAATGCCTTATTGGAAAGTGAAAGTGACACGGGCATAAAATCAGCCAGAATCTAGGGTATGTTGGTCATGTATTGGCAGGTATAATAGATATAACATCAGAGTGAGACAGGGCATCAAACTAAGTGTCTCTGTGTTTATAGACTCACAGCATCAGTGTAGCCAACATTGGAGTAGCAGGTAAGGTTCTCCCTTGACGAGTGGTGATTTCTCATGCTGCACTTCACCTCTTCAGGTTCTTCTAAAGCTTTTCCATAGCTCAGTGACTGTCACACTTTTCTTCATATTTGTGCTTGTTTACTCTATTTGATTAATGAACACAGTTCTTAATTAGCCCACTATTCATTCACTTCTACACTGTACTTCCACCAAATTGTGCACATGCCTGGAATATGTTTCTTTCTTTAGAAATCTGTTTCTGTTTTCTTTCGGTGACACAATGTTGAGGGCCAACTCTGTTTTCAGGCAAGCAATATCCAAAAGATAGAGCTCTGAAGCAGCAAAGTGCTCTAATTGCTATATTGGCTGTGGCAGCCTTGTTCTTTTCTTTCATCACCAACACACTCCATCAGCCTTTTCTCTGTCCTCCCACTATGTGCTCACCTCTCCTCTTCAACATTTTGTCCTGTTACAATGGGGAGAAAATAGCCAACCTTAGTGGGATTTTTATTTATTTATTTCTCTTTTGTCCATCAAAAAAAACCAGACACTCACACGGATGTACATTTAATTAATCTGTGATGTCTCCATTTTCTCCTCGTCTTCCACTCTGACCCACTCTAAACACCGGAGGTCACATATTTATTTTAAATAGTTTCCCTTTCCAGCCGGGATGGTACAAAAGAAATAAAATATGAGTTATTTATTACAACATAAAACATGTAGTTTCAGGAAAATGAAACCATGGAGGATGGACGATATTGAATTTTTCACCATGGTGCTCAATTCAAGCCATTGTCTCTCTCTCCCTGGGGACCTGGTCTGTTACGTGTTGCATTTAAGCACACAGGTCAATAAAAGTAATTGATAAGCTCTCATAACGATATATAGTGATGAATGAAGGATGTTTCTGGTCCAATAAATCAAACTAGCTCCAGAACAATAAACAGATGGTTATATCCCCCACCTAATGGGAATAAGCATAAACTCATTCCCTATAGTCAGTGCCATACAGCGTCACAGGCAGGCATCTACGTGGCCGCGCTATTGGTCCATCACTTACACTTTATGAGCACCAAGCTGGGGCAGAGATGGTGCTGCATCTCAGGTGGCCTGGTCATAGATTATTGGCAAGTCCATTGATCAGCCCAAGGAGGTGTTAGAAACACAGCATCAATCTTCTTCAACTTAGATCCTTCTAGAATAAAGTAGCAAAGATGCCTTATATTGGTAAAAAGAGAAAAAAACAAAACAAAAAAACAAACAAGATTTGTATTTGTATTTGTCTGATCCAAACCCATGTAAGTCCCCTGTTACAAGTCTCAAAAGTAAATACTATTAATTCCAAATTCATAAATTGTTTTATGATTATCTGAATGACTTTTCCCTTCGATTCTGTCCATGATAAATTATACTTTCCCTTCCTCAAAACAAATACTCACATTTAATTCAAAAAAGCACTAGTGGACATATGAAAAAATGCTACCCTCTGGTGGTTAAATATAACACAATGCTGTACAAATTTTACAAAACTGATATCATCTTTAATGTAAAAAAAAAAAAAGAACACTGCAATTTAATTTCTTGACAGTGACATATAAACAAGTAAACACAGTAATGTCACAAAGGATATCCTTACTTATACCATCCTTTCCCATACCAACATAATGTAAACACTGACATTTACTTCCAACATTTCAACCCTTAGTGTTCAAAATACATTCACTGGTGCAAAACCCATAATTAAAGTAATAAAACAAATACTTTGGCATCGGGAGAGAACTTGTAGCTTATTCACATGTTCAATAGCATAGTAGCATTTTTCTGCATTGTCTAGGCTAATGTATGTCAGCTATGCTGTGAATTTTAGATTAACAGAATTTTTATCATATCTGTGTCTAGATTGACGCAACACATCCTTTTAAAAAAGGAGTAGATAGTATCGTATTATTCAGCAATGTCTGAAACATAAGGAAATGTATCGATTCATTTCACAAAACAAAAAAACAAAACATGTAACATGTCATCAGAAAAACAGACTGCAAAACCGACATTGTACCACATTAAAAATTACCTTCTCTTTTTTTGCCGCTTAGGTCAAGGTAACCTGTAACATAGCAACGAAAAGACCAAATGTTTACACAGGCAAACAATACTCTGATGGAGGTTTCATATGCTCCACCCATGCCACTGTAGAAATAAAGCCCAGCATTAATTTGCAGAATCACTTTGCACTGAAATAATAAAATATCACTTCACTGTCATTCTCTTAAATGACTGTTCTTCCATGTTGCTGAGTGGTTTCTAAAGGCTGAAAAAAATGGCCCCGCACATACATCTCTCAAAAACAGGCCCTGCAAAAAGCCTTTTGTCCAGTTCTGATATGGTTTGTCTCTTTTTAAGAGTGTTTTACAAGTTCATAAATTCTCCAATATGGAAAGTCAAGAGCTTCTCTTCCAAACTTTTACAGATCTCTTGCACCTTCAGTCAGTAGCCAGAGGCTCTGAAAGAAGCAAATTACTATGAGGAAGACACTAGATGCTTTTTGGTTTAAATAAAATCTCCAGTTGTCAGTGAAATATAAAAATGTAATAAAAACCACCCAAAAAAAGAAAAGCTGGACTTAAGGAGAAAAGTTGTAACAATGTGACAAAGTGCAATGCAAACAAACGAATCATGACATACATGAAGCATGTGGCTTTAAGATTTACTAAAGTTTCTGCTGCATTTAAGAGACAAAAAGATGGCGGTGGACATGAACATCAAATCTGTTTGGACGATGAGGAGACTGTAACGTTCCTCAAATTAATGCATGACACAAATGACTAGAGAATTAGTGCCACCACCTATTTGTAAAATCGAAAAATGGTAATGGATGGAAACATGCAGAAATTCTCATTTTCTTTTGCAGATTTTTCTCGGAATCCAGTGAAAAAAAATTATTGAAATGTTTGGATGGAAATCTAACCAGTGAGCATTAAGCAAATGTTCACCAAAGTAGTCAAAAAAACTCCACTTATTCCACAGTGTCATTTTTTGTATCTGTCAAAAAACCCTGCTGTTCAAAGCAGGCAAGCTGCAGTCAGCTTGTAGGATCAGAAGTTAAGAGTTCAATGTCTTGCTCAAGGCCAGCAAGTACGAATGGTTAGCTCCAATAAGCACTGTTCCTTATCTTGGTAGCCGAGCTTGTAAAAATCCTACTGGCCTCTATCCCAGCTTACATTTTGTCACCGTCCACGTGGAGCCTTCCTGTTGGCATTTGCCAGGCTGTGTGCCAGTTTCTTGGTGAAGAGTGCGTGGGATTTACCACAATAAGTATGTGTTGTCTTCAACAGTTCCTCTTCTAAAGGATCCAACAAAGAAGTCACTGGGTCTGCGCCAAATGAGTACTGGAACGACAAAAACAATTTGTTGGTTAGGTTTAATGTGATGACTTGTTTTCAAAATGTGGTTGCAGCTGGTCTAAAGCATCAAGATGGTGAAAGCACAAATACATTTATATTATAAAGTATTAAAACACCGTGGATGAAACACAGCAGCTGCATTTTGTCAACAACAGTCTGTCTCTGCTTTACTAGGTGTTAACTGTAGTTCCAATTATATCTACTTGCCCAAAAAAAGCACCTCATTCTTTGACATTAAATTGTGCTTTGAAGAGCCTCCACAACCTAAATGGCCTCCAGTTGGTAACTCCCTGTATGGACTCTCAAACCCATTTCTTTCATTGAGTTCCATGGTGACTCGAACAAGAGCTTTCTGTTTCTTTTCCTCCTTTTTCAGCTTCTCTGTGACCTCCAAAAGTGCCTCACTTCTTTGAACAGCCTCCAGTTTAGTCGCTCTCTTTTCTCAGATTTGGGTTCCGCTCAATGCTGCCCTGAGACCCTCTGCATGTCATCAAGTTTCTTAAAAAGAGTCTCAGTAATTTCCACAGCCTGTTCAGCCATGGTGAGCTCAAGGGCAAGCATTTGCTCTTCAGCCAAATGATGCCAGGTCCGAACAGGGCCAGAGTGTTTGGAGCTTTGCCTAGAGGGTTATTCCTTTGTCTTATCAGACCAGAGAATCTTCCATTTCACAATTACTGAAGTCACTGTGCTCCTGGGAACAATCACAGCTTTTAAAACAGTTTTATACCCTTGCCCTGATCTATGCCTCACCACAATTATATACTAGTTCTTTGGGCTTCATGACTTTATTTTTGTCCTGACATGCGGTGTGAATTGTGGGACCTTATAGACACAGGTGTGTGCCTTCCCAGACTACGTCCAATAAGTTGAAATTGCTTTAATTAAAGGAAACAGGATGCACCTGATCAGAATTTGTAGTGGCACAAAAAAAGGTCTGATTTCTTTTGTTAATAAGAGATTTCAGTTGTTGTTTTAATACATTTGCAAAAGTTGTTTTCACTTTGTCATTATGGGTTATCGAGAGTAAACTAAAAAAAGATTTTAAAAAACGATAAAAAAGATACTAAATTTAAATGTAAAGATCTGATATAATGAAGCATTGTGATAATAAAGATCTTTTTTGACGAAAAACTACACATTTTTATATCCTATAACAAGGAGTTGTACTGACTATAAGTACTCATACAGTATGAGGGAGACTTTGTTTATCCATCTGGACTCGTGTTGCCAAGTAAGATGATTTGTACTCTTCAAACGCTCCCTGTTTCTTAGGAAAGCTGGAAAATGTGAGTGGTGGTAGCCTAAAGGTGGTAGGCGTATGCCTGAAAACTTAAAATGAGCAGATAAAATCCCAAACTAGTGTCAAAACTCCCCTCAGGACGACTCTCAACCCCCTACTGTTTCAGAGGAATTGATCAGATTCCCTCAGTGAGTAAGCAAAGTGGTGCTCTGGGCAGCATTTGGGCTTGGAAGATATCGTTCCCTGGATAAATTAAAAACTAAATCCGCGAGGCATGCTGAATTCAGACGGGGCTCTAAATCTAATCTGATCGGTCAGTCGGGCAAAACATAAAAGCAGTCCACGTTGTTGTTGGAACCAGTTTTATGCTATAGGCTTACCGTCCAGTGATAACCGGGGATTACAGAAGAAATTTCATGTCTTCCCAATAATGAAGGAGCCTTTACAATGCTCTGAGGAAATCAAAGGGGAATTACCATTTTTTTATGCCAGCTCATTTGCTTGTGGTTGGGTCCCTGATATTGGGTCACAAAGAGAATGGAGTTTTTATGAGCGCGTACTTGCGCACACACATGCGCACGCACGCACACACACACACACACTCACACACACACACACACACTGGTCATAAAGTTGCATTTACAGTTGGTGTATTGATTTTGTGTGGCTGATGGGGCGCTGTTGGTGTGCACACTCTAACTCTAAATGTACCATCGGCTGTAAAATTTTACTGCTGCTTCCTGGGCTCAGCTTTTTTGCAGTGGAGGGAGGGAGGAGATGCTTTATAATGGATAGATTGCTGTGGTCTGCTTGAGACAGAGACAGGCAGACAGACAGGGAGGAGCACTGCTGTTTCTATTCCACTTTCTTTGTATAAGGATACAGGGCACTGACACTAATCTACATTGGTTGCCACTTTAAGGATACAACAAAAATAGACTAACTTTAAAGCTGCAGTTATCATTTGTTTAACATTAAGAATATATAAGTGTGGCACGGAGAAAGCTAGGAAAAGAAAATTATCGGATTAATTGCTTGATAAATGATTTTTGCTGGTTCCAGTTTCTCATGTGCGGAATTGCTGCTTTCAAGCAATCTGAAAACATCAGTCAAATAGCTATTCTCCTCAATTTTCAGATGTCTTTTATGTAATTTAATCAAAAAATTGAAGAATCACCAAAATAAGAACATTTCTTGCAGCCCAATATCAGTGACATGTTTATGCGCCTTTGTCTTAACATTTTTACCATTGGCAGTGGGTCAGTACATGAATTTGGTGAGCAGCAAGCTCAACAATCATGTAAAATTAAACTATCAATATGTGGAAGACAACTTGTTCAAAAAGAATTTCCAGAGATTTGTTTAATGTAGTTGGGCTTCAGGATCAGGGATGAGTGCTGGACTGACCACATAAAATGGCAGCAAGCAGAACTAATACAGGGCTAACAGGGCTGATAACAGGGCTTCGATGTCCCTGTTGTAAAATCAAAAGTCCCAACATGTACATATCATCAAGTCACATGATACGTCACAAAAGTCCGGTCCCAGCCTCTCGCGCTCAATCACTCACCAGGTGCCGTCAATTAAGTCTGACAGGGTTCGGGGCTTAGGCTTTCAGCTCGTCACTCCTCACCTGTGCTCTCAACATCCTCAGTGTGTTTCCCGCCTCAAACCCCTCACCTGACTGGTCACCTGACTACACACCTGCTCCAAATTAGTAATCACACTCCAGTATATATGGGATCTCTAAGCAGTAATCACCATTTTGCCAGATTGTCACTGTTGCCTGTTCATTTTGTTGGCTTTCTGTGGCAGCGTTGCACTTATGCAAAAGTTTAAGAAAACTGCATAAAAGATAAACTTTGTTCTTTTACTTTTGCCTTGTGAGTCTGCATTTGAGGCCTCTTTCTTATGCCAGTTTTCTGAACTGTCATGTTTTTTACTGAGCGGCCGGTGTTGTATTGTCCTCTTTGTTATTCACTTTCATAACACTGCACAGATGGCCTGAGGTTCTGCTGCAGATGAACAAGCTGAAACAGATGAAACTGTCTGTCCAGTAAGATTAAACACTCACAGGATCAATCTATACTCGCCCATCCTCTTGGCAAACCAGACTTAATCACATATCTATTAAAGTATCAATACCTACATAAGGTATTGGGGGGTGGAAATGTGTGTTTTCATGCATGCTGTGGCCCTTGTGTTGGGGTTTCAGGCTCAGCATATTCAGTGCAGGTACATGTGTCGACCGCCACCATTGATCCTGTCGTATAAAGCCACAGTCTTAACTGCAGGCTATAGAAAAAGGTATGGATCAGCCATTGCCCTGATCTATGTTTAATAGGAAAGCAATGAGACAGTGAACATTCATGGCTTCATTAAGCAAATGCCACTCCTGCCATCAATACCATTACACTGCTGGTAAACAACACATAAAGATCCTCATGGGGGAAATTAGCGCTCACTCCAACATTCTGTCCTTGGTGGAGATTAGTGTTTCTCAGTGGAGACAATCTAATGTCACCAACACTCAAGTTCTTTGGGGTCAGCACCAATCCAAAATCTCATCTAGGAGGGTAAAGAAACGGGGCAGTGGAGGGAGAGCAGGTGTGTGACTGGGGTTATAAAAGGTTGTCTCCCATCAGATGTTGCACTAAATTACACCTTCAACACTTTGAAAAGGCTCAACATACTTTGTTTAACCTTCATGTACCCGAGAGACATTAACCGGGTGCAATCGATTCTTTGAGTCACTGTTTTAAAAAGAGGGCAGTTACAGGAGAAACATGAAGGAAACTTACCGACCTCACTTGTAAGGAAAGGAAAAATGATGATGCAATAAAGTGGGTGGTAACAACAAAGCGGGTGTTTCCAATAAAAAAAAAAAAAGAGTTCCATTCTTTTCTCATGATGAGCTGCGATATTAAACTTCCTTTGCTGCTCCACTTCTACCATCAATTTATACCTGTTAAACTGCTGTGGGTTGTTAAAACATAAAAGTTGAGAACAGAGCCTTTTGAAGACTTAAATTCACAGGGGCAGACACTAAAAACTGACTTTTTTTCCACTTAATATTTTAGATTATTGACATTTTTGGTTATTAAATTTCATTGCACATGCCTTATTTTCACTTGGTCTCAATAATAACAAAAAAAAGATCATTGAGCTGCCAATAAATGCCAGAACATCAAAAGCTTTTTTTTCTCTCTTTTTTTTTTTTTTTTTCCCCCCACATGCTTTTCAAAAGGTGGCTATAATGAACTATAAAACGTTATTAATGGAAGTGCAGTTAGTTTTATTCACTGGGGGCAACATTAAATAACATTCAAGCAAATAAATCTAAAGTTTTTTTTCTCCCCTCTTTCATGTAGAGACTTCTGTATTTTAACGCTACCTTTTCCAGTCTGAACAGTGTTTAAATACTGCTGTGTACAATCCATAAACCTGGCTGAACACGGAAGAATGTGTAGAAGAAAATAAGAAGAGCATAATGCATATTGAAAACACAGGGGCTAAATATGGAATAGTGTACTGATGCTTCACTAACCACCCCAAGGCGTTGCCCACCTTTCGTATGGCCTCGTAAACAGCTCTGAAGGCGGGCTGCTTGTGGTCGTGGTAAACCCCTCTGTTTCCATGCATTATGTAGACGCCATCCTCCTCGGCCGAAGCACAGTTACTGCCATAGATACAATGATCCGGACGATAGTTCCACTGGCACGGAAACTCCAGCAACATCTCTGGGGGTGGAAATGCACACAAATGCTTAAGTTAATAAATCAGTGCAACACAGCAGGCGTCCAGTAGATTTTTTTTTTACAGGTCTGATATGCTGATGTCTGACATGTTAAAGCATACATTTGAACAATCGATTGTAATTCAACCTTTTAATTTTCCAATCTGCAGCTAAGTGTTTGTGCTTCTTACCGGGGTTGTGATGGAAAATTATATTGAGAAGGTCCTGGTCCCCCCAGGTTATGTTGAGTTTGTATTTCTGGAGTAGTGGCATCAACAGCTCCTCCCAACGCAGTCCCACAGACGTCATGTCATTCTGTCAATACGCAAATAAGTATTAACCATATTAATCTTTACAGTGTGCACAAATGTTAGTGTTTAAGTGTTGGGAGCTTCAGTTTGCAACAGGAGCCTTGGTGCACAGCAACTGCAGCAGGAGGAGGACATCTTGTGGCCAATAAAGGTGGTACACTAATACACTAAACCAAATATCAGCTGGAAATGTGTCTTCACTGTTCGGGCCTACCTTGAAGAACGTGTTCCTCATCTTCGTCATATTCATGAGCATGACCCCTGAGTTGATGCCCGTCGTGCCGTAGAAGGGGTGGCGGGCGAAACGGCTATACCAGGCGATGCGGGGCTCCTCGTGCTCTGGGGCCATGGCCGCCAGCTGAGAGGAATTGAAGCGAGACAAGAATGCCCACAGCTGGTCCACGGGCTGCAGGAAGAGGATGTCTGAGTCGACGTACACTATCGAGTCGATGTCCTTCAGGATCAGCTGCACAGATTCAAAGAGACACACAGACATTTGCCACTTGGGACGTGGATGCTCTGTGTTTTGAATAGAGTATGGTATTGGTATGTTCTGCTAAGGTTTAACAAAGTGACAAAGGGAAAATAAATAACTGAAAAGACCTAAATCACGTCAGATATGTATTCTAGTCTATTTGAAACTCACAGGTAAAAAAAGCCTTTGAGAAGCGCAGGGTTTGAAGAGTTTCTTCCACTCGGCTGCATTGTCACTGGGGAAGCTGATGGAGTAGACTGTGTAGTTGAATCTGGAGCGAATAAAGCCAGGCCACGACTCCAGCTGCAGCAAAGACGACACATTAATTGCAACCAGAGATTTACAACACAGGATATGGTAAACACACATTCTCAGTCCTTCAGTCAACAGGAAGCAATGCAGATCAGTTTTGAGACTTTAATACTCACAGCTTCCATGAAGCTAGCGTGTAGCTGATCTTCAGCGAAGATGTGCAGGCAGAGGCGTTTGATGCTGAAAAGTACAGCGGACTTGATCATGGTGAGAGTCTCCTCCAGCCTCTCCCCACAGGCCACTACGGCCAGGTGCATGGGAGGCTCGGGTGTGCTCTGAATGCTGCCACCACCCGCCTCCAGCTGACCCCGCTGACGCATAATGTACCTGAGTGAGAGGATGGAGAGCCGGATAGATCTTATAAGTGATGTTATCAAATTTTCTGAGTCATGCTCTGAGGTGCTTTTTCCACCTGTAGGAAGCATACAAAGATATTTTTAAATTTAAAGCATCCCATGGCCCTCTCCTGAGTATAAAGATACACTTCTTTATTATGACCTTTGAAACCAAAGGAAACATGATTTTAAAATGTAAAAAAGAAAGAAGCTTTTATTGCATAAAAACACACACTCCAATTTTCTCTTTTGTAAAAGAGATTAACAAAATGTCAAGCTACCAGAGGATGTTTTGACATCAGCATCATGCCATTCAGTGTGTGTGACATATGTGACATATCCTTGAATCTGTCCCGGAAACTGGTCATACTGTTCAACCTTCCAACACCTAGAACTTTTTACGTGTTTACTTTTAAGTACATTTTCTTCATACTTAAATGACTTTTCCTCAGATTAGAGATTGGCTGTGTGACTGACTGTCTTTGAACTGGTTTAAACTAGTCGATTTTTATGCAAAAAATACCATCACACTCCAGGTTCCAGCTTCTCACATGTGACAAATTGACAATTTCCTTTGTCTGATGTCATAGTAAACGCTGTTTTATAATCTGGACTTTCGGTCAAACAATAGTAATTTGAAAATATCACTTCAGTGATTTTTTTTTTCCCTGACCAAACTGAACAATTCATGCAGAGCCGCTACACATATTATGTAGTGGTAGTCTACCCTATGGATTTTGTCTTTCCTCAATGGACCCAGCCTGGCCTACATCCACACTAACAGTAACCTGTGTCTCTTCCTTTGAACTTTATTTGCTACTCCTCCCATTTACCCTTCTCCTCAAATCCGTACATTTGGTGGAGACATAAACAGTCAGGTGTGAAAAACAAAGGTGGATTCGCAACTACATTACACATATATTACACATACATTAAACATTTAATGATATCATACATGATGAAATGTTCCTTTTACTTTTAAGATAGTCTATCAAATTTACAATGAAAATTTGCCAAAATGTAGGGCTAGTTTGGCCTATGTCAGACATACAGTTGTAGGCCATTTTTCCTATACCTGTATACTTTAGTGACGTATTAATGAATGAATGAATAAACAGGAGGGCTGCAAGTTAAGTCACACACCTGTTTGGATAGGTCTCACGTCATTATAGTCTTCAATTAAGGAAAGTTACGACTGAATGAAGTGTACTTCGTCAGCACGGGGCCGTTCAGTCACATTCCTATACATCACTAGTACCGTACAGAGTAAAAATCTACAACTGTGTCCACGTTTAACATGTGAAATGTAACCTTTTCCAGTTGAGCCCGGTTAGAGCAGTAAAGACGTGAATATCCAGTCCTACCTATTGTACCAGTGTGTGTTTTGGGGCCCAGTTTTGTCCACGGCCCCTCGGCTGGCTCCGGTCACTCTGGGTGGGATGAAACTCCTCTTTGGTCCGTTCCCACCGACCGGTGCGTCCGAGTAAAACAGCTTACTGTAAACATACAGTCCCGAGAACACGGCAAACACCATGCACAGCATCAGTGCACGTATGTAACGCCGCATTATGGAGTGTGTAAACGCAACTCGGAGCTAAAGTCATGACACAAAAACAGGCATACAATAATAATGTGACGCCACACGCAATGTTAACGCACTTCCGGCCAAAGTTTAGAAAATAAAACTCTTACTTGGGTTTAGAAGGCGTCGCAACTACGCCCTCTGGCGACCGTATCGTGGCGCTGCAAACCTTTCCACCCACATTTATTTATCGAGCTTTGGGGAAAATGCTCTAGTAGCTTAATTTATCTGTACGTGTTTCTTCCCTTTATCTGTAGCATGGCATGTTGCAAGGTTCCAATACAATGTAAGAAGTCGAATGTATCAATTTAACAGTCCGAGGGAAGAAAATGTAACAACGCACTGTGGCTACTCTGTGGCCATGGCACTCACATCAGACCCTACAATTTATTCGTCGCTGTGAGACCCAAGTTTTCATTTATGCACAACCTAATTGGAGCCTTTGCTCAATATTAAAAAATGATTTAACTCAACATTGGAACTTCATACTTAACAGTTTATATACAAAACTGACATGGTTCATTTAGTAGCCATTCCTGTCCTTTTGATTGTATTGCACCATCTTCCTTAGCAGACGGATTGGTTCAGATTTCACAGAACAGTATATGTTTAATGAGGACCCTGTCATATTAGCTTAAAAGCCAAAGGTTAATTCTTCTGGTCAGTTGTTTTTTAACAGACGAGGAACAGTCAATGATCACGGTGTCATTTGATTTCATGAAAATGACTGGGAAGCATGGCTAAGGGATATGACAGTTTTACTTTATCTCTGCATGTATAGCCATGTTGGTTTTCCTTAGTGTTTAGCCCTACAATAATAATGAGACAAACTAGCAACAGCTTCTGAAAGACGAGTTTTAAGTTGTATACCTAACATCTTAACTCTATCATGATAATCATTTTCTGATTAATTTTCTGTGGTCCTTTTATGCTTACTTTGATCGAAATAACTTTTTCTATCTCTGTGCACCCACTTTTTCCCTTTACACCATTCTTCACTCTTTTATTTTGAAAGCAAGAACACGCTTCCGGCTGCTCTCTTTGTTCTATTAGTTTCACTTGATGAGCTTCATGCAACAGAAGCAGGAGGTCGAGACCCCCTTACATGGGGGAAGGGTGGGAGCGATAAGCAAAGTTGATTCCTCCCTCTCCCTCCCCCCTCAGGCTCTGTCTGCTGCAACTTTGAATTGATTTCACCTCTGAAAAGACCCATTCAGCCTGGCTTTAAGTGACTAGTCGTCTTTATTGAGGTGGCTGCATTAGACAAACAGACCTGAACGTCAATTGCATTTTCATTTAGTGTGGGGAAAATGAGGTTATTTACTGATGTAGTAGCTAATTAATTAGCATGTAAACCATACCTTATGCTCAACTGCTGCATGCCTAATATATTTATGCCATTTTGATTTTTTTTTTTTTTTGCCTTAAATATTGTGTGGCTAAACACAGTTTTCAAATGAAAAGGTGGGTATGCAGAGTTTTGCATGATGGGCCTGATCTGTTAAGTAAACAATGAAACTGCATGCATTGTTGAAGATAAGTTATCGAGTCATTCAACAGATGGACTTAAAAGACACAATAAAACATACTCTGCATAGAAGGCTACAAACAAATCAAAATACAAAAATGTGTGCGTGCATGAATCTGTATGTAAAAGAGACTGACAAAAATTAAAATTTGTGTGCATAAGAAAAGGACATTTTTGTTTTGAAATTTGTTATTTTCTTATTCAGACATGTAATAAACAAGTTCACACATTTTTAAAACAATTGAGCATGGCAAAGCAAAACAAACAGTAAAGTATCAACAAGTGACACTAACACATTTTAAGTGTCTTCCATTTTTGCCACAACCAAATAACAAATGTCTGTCCGAACAGTTCTCACGAGTCCACACACCTAGTCCCAGCTAGTGTAGTGAACCTATGAGAGTACATCTCTGACACATTAAACAATACTAACTAAGAGACATAGCCTGTCCCACAATATACCGAGACCGCAATATTATCATGCCGTGACAGTTCTCAGGATGTGTGCTAAAATGTTAAAGTAAAAATCTCGACAATAACACTGGTATGATGGATAATACAGCCACATCAAGACATTGTAGTACAATATTTTAGAAATATCAATTATCTGTGTAGTTATTCTACAGGTTTTATAAGTTATTGTGTAGTTAGGTTGATCTATAGTTGTTCTGCTGGGAGTTTAGTATACTCTAAAGCGCCTCCACTTTGTTTTGTCAAAATGGAGGAATTAAAACAGTCTCTGAAGTCCATCGCACTGCAGGATATCCCCTGTACAGCTCATAAATGTGTCCAAAAGTCAGAACTCTTTTTCCGTTGTACAAGCACCATGCTGTATCCAAACTGGGTCCCTTTGTGGCAGCAGAGCAGTATGAAGATCCCCTGGTTTTCCACTTGGTCACCGAGTAGGTACTGCCCTGTTTGTGCAACAGAGATTAAAAGGAGAATACCGGTGTCATTTACAGCTACGGCACCGTTGTCATCTTCTACAGTTGGTTGACGATCGCTCAATCAACATGCAATCAACGTTCCTTTTTCCGTCTCTAAAACAAACTTTACTAAGATAAACCTTGAAATTGGGTCTTGTTTTAAGAAAATAAAAGTGAAAATATAATGTGCATTTGCAAGGCTACAAGAATTGTTGTCTAATTTGACTAGATATCTCTTTTCGATTGACAGGAACCATGGTATAACATTATCGCGAAGAATGTCAAGTTTTGTCTACATCATGTATTTACAATGATTGACAGAAAGAGTCCAGAAAGTTTCACGCCGACTGTGATGAGTTAAAAAGCTTGGAAAATTCTTAAAACTGCATTAAGTTATTTTTTTGACAACTAGAGGGCAGAAAAGACAATATCAACTTTATGAAACACGGCCCTGAGATATCGATTTTAGCTGTTAAAGCTAATACATTGGCAATTTTATAGCAATTTACTAACAATTTTTTTCCATACCTAGCAGACACATACCAACATTAGTGTAACTATTGATGGATGTTTCTGTTGTTTTCAACAATCCAATATTCACCTGACTGTGGTAGCTCTGGTTTGGTCTGCACTTAGCTAGTAGCTAGTTAGTACTGGTTAAGACTGTTATTATCAAGCTACTACGTAACTTAAAACCTGCTTTTTCATGCTACCCAGGTAGCATAACAATACCTTGTCCGAACTACTTTTCTAGTAGCTAGTTAGTTTGTCTACCAGCTACTAGCCAATATCAAGCTTCTGCTGTTGCATGTTAGCCAGGCAGTGTAACAGTAGCTTGTCTGAACTGGTTTGCTGAACGTGGAGGAGCTATGGTTGGTCTGGTCTGTGAGGGTCAGAAAACGAAAAACTGCTTATAGCCAGAGAAGTCTCCATGTTCTAAGTTCAGGTTTTTACATTACCCAAAGTAATTAGATTTATGTTTTGTATCAAAAATATCACTTAATGCAGGTTTATGATTGTGGTTATATAGTGAACAAAATGAATGGCAGCCAAGATAGATAAATAACTTAAGTCCAACTTAGCTGACTGTGGCACAAACTTGAAAAAAAAAAAATAACACCAGTATCAACCTTTTAAAATTACATGCTGTACTTTTCTTCCAAGTGCCATTGTACGGACATAATTAAGCATACCTGAACTAGACAACCTGCTCCAAACATTATGGAAATCACCAAATGGTGACAGAACAAGTATAGCCACTATGCTGTGTCAAAAAAGTCACTCTTCAGCAGAGGCAGTCCAGAAGTAAAAGCTTGGAGTATCAGGAGATCAGGAGCAAAGGTTCACTGTCAGATTGAAGGTTCAGTGTAAGGACACCGAGAAACCGTGTACTAGATTATTCAGGTTTATAACATGTAGGTAAAGAATCCAGATAGTGGCTGAGAATTCCACATGGAGGAAGAAGAGGTCACTCTGCCGGCCACTCAAGATGATACCAAGGGTGGGGCTGCACATTTCGCTTAATAAAAATATCGAAGACAGAAAAATCTTGATAGGTAGGTGCATCTGAAGGAAACCATAGAGGATTTTAAAAAACTGATAGCGTTCAGCACACTGTCCAAACATTTATTTGTAATGTAGATGACAGCAACTTCCAAGATGGAGTAAAAGTTAATTCATATTGCTTTCTAAATGCAGAATTCCAGTGCTGAGGAGAATATTTCAAATGATTAAACATGCCAAATCTGAAGGCTTGGCATCTCGTTCTTTGATAAATAGGTCACAATTCCAGAGGAAAGTAAGCAAAAAACTGTTTTTGTGCAGCTCTAAAGTAGAAGTAGGGTTCCCCTCCAGTGACCTGTGGACTTGCAGATGAGATGTGGCTGGAGGTGGATGGGGGCGTGACTCAGTGGGACTCTCCGTTGACTGAGCTCCCCTCTCCCCGTGGTGAGGAGGAGCGGGAAAGCCCCTTCTCTGTGTTTTCTGAGCTGGAGCCATTCTGGCTGTGGTGGTCGACCAACGACGATGCTGCGCTGGAGGACGTGGCCGAGGTGGACGTGGGCTTGGCCTTCTCCTTAAAGTCCGTTATGATGACCGTCAGGTCCCCAACTGTCACCTCCAGGTGCTGGGCGCTGCTACGGTCGATGTTTTTTAATCTCGGCCTGATGGGTGGGAGAAACGTTCAGGAAAGTGACAAAAAAAACAGACTGTATTTAAGAATATTTGTTTGAAATCCTGCATGACCTAGCTTCAGGTAGCAACATAAACAGCATCTATAGAGTCTGGTGTTTATTCATGCATCCCTGTAATATCTGATTCCTGTTGATCCCCCAACCTGGTGTCAGTTTGTTTACCTCATCTTCTTGTGACTGTTTTTCTTGAGCGCAGGCTCTCTGTCGCTCTTCTCCCTCTCTACCCTCTCCTTTTTTTCCTTTTTGGGCTGCGAGGGCAACACAAACTGCTGCGTTACCTGCTGCTGCGAGACGAGCTGGGAGACGGGACGAGGCTTCCTGATCCAGGAGGAGGAAGTGGGGGAAGGGGAGGGAGGAACAGTGAGTAAAGAGAGAGACATAAAGAGGGAGAGAGAAAGGGGGGAGAGACAGAGTGTGGCAGATTAATGAGAGGGAAAATCACAGTGAACACATGGCTTCATGCTAGCGTACCACCATAATCAAGAGCCAATAATCACTGCCAGTGTTGGTTAGGATGGCGCTACTGAAGTGTTCTTAACACTGGCAGCAAGTGGCAACACACACCGAGTGCATTCAGAATAAAACTCAGGATTCAGCCATCTGTGAGATATGTAGAATACCTGCACCGGCTTGTTTTTAGCACTCGCAGGGATACACATTGACAAGATGAGATTTGTTTTGCTGAAAACAAAGGTGTGATAGGAATTGTAAGTCTGCAAAATACACAGATTTCAGAATGCATAACATGTATGCAAGCTTACTCCAGCAACAAGGCAGCAATCCCTCACCAGCTTCCCATCTGTGATCACCGTGTGTTGTGTAAGCGGCTTCTGTCCTAGAATAATTATGCCTTTCCTGATTTTTATTTATTATTAAAGATTTTGGTTACAGATAATATACAACACACATTAATATGTTTGGAGCCTTGGATTGTTTCAGTACTTGCATCAACATTCATTTAGTCCAGGTTTGTTAATAATGGCAATGCTTGTACCTTCATACACGGGTTCAACACAATGCTAAACGTACATCTGATATCAAATAATAACACAGTGGAACATGCTTCACTAAATGTTCCTCCTCACAGTCACATTTCCACCCTCCATGAGTGTCAACTGTCTCAAAAATGATGCATTATGCAATTGGTCTGGCAACAGTTTGCATGCATGAGGACTGCGATCGTATTTCTCTGTATGTGTGTGTGTGTGTGTGTGTGTGTGTGTGTGTTTTGGGGCTGGCAAGAGCCCTAGCTGAAAGGCGAGAGTGTTGAAAAGGCCATCTGTTGAGAGTCGACACACACATCTTGGGCCTAATTCTGCATACACACGCATACAAGCATACAAATAGTCAGTTACATGTATGAAGGCACCTATGCACATCACGGCATGCAGACACTGCACCGACAGCCAAATGGGCACACATGAAAACGTTTGCAATCCAGACGACATGTACACTAAGGCACATGACTGCACACATGAATACGTACACACACACACATACAGACAGCAGTGAGCGGATGAAGCATGAGGGCATGGTGAGGACAGCAGAAGAGCACAGTGTGTGTGTGTGTGTGTGTGTGTGTGTGTGTGTTTTCTGAGCCCTGTTGTGAGCACTTGTACTTGTAATCAGAGCTGTTAAAACCAATTTCATCTTTCATGAGCGAGTTTTACAGGTTTTGAAAGATATTTCCCTCACCTCGCCTTGTTGACGCATGACATTTAACCTACTGCTCAGAAAACATAAAATATCTACCATAGAATTTACAAGTATTAATGCTCTTTTCTAATTCCTAAAGCCCTGTTGGTAACACTATACAACAGCTTCACTCGAGTGCACTAACCTGTGTATGAACCCTTTTTGAAAAGTTTTGCAATTACAAAACATTGGCTTCCAGGTGCTTCATGAAAAATGTCCTTCTGTACTTGCCTAATGTAATTATAAGGGTGTAATGCAGTACAAGGACAGCACGTACAAATCTGCTGGACTAAACAGAATCCATCCACAAAATTAGTCTGAGCACCTGGCCAAGAGTTGCGGTGCTGTGTGCCACATTTTTGCCAAAAAGGAGCCTTGGTGGCCTATTTAGTTTTTAATTTAGAGGCTTCAATCTCATTTTCTAGGAGGAAATACTGTGTATGAGGCGAGTCTGCTGGTCTGCTTTCTTGTTCTAAGGGCAAAGTTGTTGTTTAACAGTTCTGGGATGACCTAAATTGGGGCCCAGCTTCAAAAGAGTCTCTCCGAGAGTCAGTTTTTTTTTTTTTTTTTTTTTTCCCCGAGTTATCACTGCCTTCACAGAACATGCAGTGATGCTAGTGAGGCTAGAGTGAAATGCAAATGGGTCTCTTGGCCTACATAACTGTCTGATAGGAAGGAGATGTAGAGATCCTCTAATATGTCTGTCTTGTCAGCACGATGCTGCAGAACTGCTGACACTTTTAAATAAAGGCAGAGGCCTCTCAAAGTCCTCTGTTCCCCAGCTCAAGCAATTTGCAGCTCTCCTTGACATCCTTTACCACAGCACTCCTCCTACAGCAACAAAGCAGTGTCTGGTGTTCTGAATTTACTGGAGCTCACACACAAAGCAGCGACTGTCACAACAGAATCGACCGTCCTGCCCTCAGGACAAATGTTAGCAGCTTCCAAAAATAAAAACAAGACTACAGGCTGCCTCATTCATACCCTCCTTTTGGTTTGTGTTTGAGTGATGAATTCAGTTCAAGATGTGGTTTTGCTGTGATTTACTGTACGTAATGAGCAGATGAATTACTGCTGTCTCATTAAAGCAGCAAATGAGCACGGTATGTTTTTGCTTAATGTGCGATCAAGGACAAAAAAAAAAAAAAGAGTCAGCTGAGCCTAATAATGGTCTTTTCTATTTAAAACGAAAAGACTCGTTGTGCCTGAGAGTAATGAGGGCCAACTATAAACATATTTTGTACATCCCATCTTCCTCATGCATTACAATGAAGTAGATTCTCTCTAATAGAGCCAGCTCAATAACCTGGAGGTGAAAGAGGAGACAACCTAATATTACAGTGAGGCAAAGCAGCAAGCCTAAACAGAGCTGCCTCTGTTAACCCAATCAAATGGTTATTATCTTAGCACTTAGGCCTTCGCTGCTGGCCTCAGAAGCTGAGAGGGTGTGTGTGTGTGTGTGTGTGTCTATTGATTCCAACAGGAATTTCTGTGCCTAATGTAACGGCCTATTCTTTCTGACATTAATACTGCGTGTTGGAACTGTTGTTCCAATCGATATTTGCTCCACTCATGCCATCTATTCTACAGCAGCTAATGGAGTCCCACACTGGGAAATTAGGATGTTACGAGGAGGGCTTAAACACATCGAATTGTATTTCCTTGAAAAGGGGGAGAGTAAAGACAACAATGGATGTTAGTTACAATCTCTTTGATTTCTGGCTTTTAATTCACAGAATGTGATCGGGAAAACATGTTGTCTATCTATGAGGACAATAGGGAGACTATACAGACATGTTCCTTGCTATCAGTTCCACCAGTTTTCTTCTCAGTAAGAACATCCCTAATTTTCTAAAGCATAAGTGCAAAGCACAAAACAAGCATAACTCTCTCTCTCTGAACCGTTCCAGCTCACGATCTTTTACAGCTTTAAGACAAACTCGTCTAGTCCTGCAAGCTAGAAACGCCGGAAAGTACAAATGCTGTCACTGATCCCTCACTGCTTCACGGACAGGGGAACTCTGGCTGACCCCTTCCCAAGTATGTCACACACACATATGCACACACACATATGCGCACACACACACACACACACACACACACACACACACACACACACACATCTATCGCTATCTCACTCCTCTACCCTTTTGCACTCTTCTCCCTCCTTCTGGTGCACCCACTGACCTCACACTCTTCCACCTCTGGCCTGTGCTCAAAAAACAGAGGAAAATAAGTAAATAAAGCACTCGATGAACCAGCACACTACTAGAAAATTAACTCCTCTGGTCCTGATCGGGTCACAGTTTGGAATTAAGTGTTTCTACGTGGCAGATTCAGTAGGCGGTCAAATTATGAAACTGTTATGTTTCTGCCACAGTGGACAAACAGGTCAACACTACTGCTTGATGTGACTCAGCAGTTAAAACAGATGGTGTGGTCGTGTGTTTGAGCCAGAATTTCTCTTATAGACAAATATGGTATCAACAGAATTTATAATAAACCACTTCGCAAAGTACACCTAGCAACTGTTTTATTGAGTTTCCTTATATTTTTGGGTGGACAGATCCAAATAAAACTCAACACTGGTACCATAATGAATCCATAAACTTCACTGCAGGCAGTAACTCAGGAGGTGAAATGTCTATACAAGGACATGAAGGTCTACAAATGTGGTGCACTGATGTCAGATGTAAAAATCAAGTGTCTTGCTTTGAAAGTCAAGGCAGTCTTTTGGAGAAAGAGTCATAGCTCTGCGACCGTGTTTTTTTTTTTTTTTATATTTTAAAATATTTTTTAAAGGTCAAAAAGGTGTCTCTAGTCTTGACATGACAGCTCTGGCCCATTATTCCAGGCAGTTTAAAATGTTGAAGAAGTCATGTGTTGCATCCAAAAGGCGGCAGCAGCAGCGGCGGCGGCGGCACAGGGTTGTGCAGATGTTTGGACTGCTCGCTAACATTTGTCCAGGACGTTGTGTGATGAGCAAACAGCCCACAGGACAGCTGATGGACTGCAAATAAGCACTGTATTGTGTGTGCAGCTATAAACAAATCTCATCTCACTGTTCTGTGATGATTGTAAGATCATTGTGAAATAGTGTTTTTTTTCCCTGTTGAACACCCCTCAGTTCAGGTGTAGGTGTGTGTCTGTGTGTGTGTGTGTCAGGTTTTCTATCAGCAGGTTGTAGGCTGCTCCTGGGAGCTCCTCCAACCCGATGATTAATGTCTCTCCCTGCCTGTACATGCTACCACCGTGTATGTATGTATGTGTGTGTGTGTGTGTGTGTGTGTGTTTTGTGTGTGTGTGTATGGAAGAGAGAGAGAGACAGATGGCTCTCCACGTCCTGTGGTTTATGACACCTTCTACAGCCTGCTAGCCATACTCTACCACATTCTCCTCTCACACACAAAGGCCCGCCCGCACCCGCACACACACGCACACAGAGCAGTATGTCATGCATCAATGTCACTGTAGTAATTACAGGCTTATCATGTAGCCATAATCTTCAGCCACAGTGACGTGATAACAGCCAGCTTCATTGTCCCCGGTGTACACTCAGTGGTTGTAGGCTGTGTGAACACTAACACCAGTAACCCACACGACTGAGCCCACTGTGTGACTTATTAGACGGTGTAATATTTTAGATGGGATTATAAAACACTGATTGGTTTGTTTTACATGCATCATGTTTATAGATGCAATTTACATCAGTCATTTTACTTCCTTTTTTAAATTGGTTGCAATAATAATCCCCGCTTTACTCTACTGCAGATTTGACCCAGCTCATAAAACTTGTTTATCAGTATCTGCTGTTGCCTGTTCTAATGATCTCATTTGACATAATCACTCGTGATCTGAGTACTATTTCAAAATCAAAGAGCGCACACAAGCAAGAATGGCTGAAAATACCTGGATGTATTTCATAATACTTTTCCCGAGGAGACTTGACTCAACGTTAAGCACCAAAGCTGTTGTGGAACATTAAAAACAAACCCTGCGTTTTCATTATCGGCACTTAAAGTGAATGAAAACACACCGACTCTAAGGTGAGAGTCAAATGTGTTGCTCTCTGCTAGTAGCGCGTTTTGTGTAATCAGAGTGGGAAATTAACACTGGCATTAACACAGCAGCCAAATAGGGGTTCATTTTTGTTGTGTCTAGTAAATTAGCTTTCACCCACACACCTTTACAGCTTTTTACAGATTACATTCAGAGAAATAACCTGTTTTTTTTCGCTGCAAAGTGAATGGAGGAGGGAAAACCTTACTAAGAAGCTAATAATACACCTAATAGACATGTAAGCATAGAGCAACTGGTTTTATTGCCAAAAAGAACATCTTCAGTCATGCATTCATGTCTTGTAAGTATAACTGCGAACACAGGCAGTGGAACAGTACACAAATACAGCTATTTCACATGTTACACTATGAATTTCAATGATACATTTTTCTCCAGGCAGCATTTAATGTATGCATATACAGCGTTGTATTGTATATAACTATTCTACAGCAGTTGCACTTATTTTTTACCAATGCAGCTATTTTGAGAGAATAGAAAAAAAGAAATAATTAATCCTGTTCCTTTTTTGCATTTGAAGTTATTCTCACCCCAAATTTTAGAACCAGCTCGGTGCCACAGCTCAATTGCACATAAACAGACAGCTCCAGCAGGCTGATTGTTATCTCATATTTATAATGCATATCTACTGAAACCAATCACTGGCTGGCTTCATGCAAAAGCTTTGAAATGGCAACAACAAATGGCAACTATATATGTAAAATTGTATATTGTCAACATCTGCATCTGAACTTTGGGATTTGTGAGAGCTTTTATTTCACTCATCTTGTTTACATGTGACTGATCACTGTCTCCTTTTTTGGTAGCGCTGAAAGGATTAGATGATGGGCAGAGAATTATTGTGCAAATATTTTGATAATCCATTGATCTTTTCCACCATGTCTCAAGCAAAAAAATGCTCACAATTGACTGGCCAGGCCAAATCTCAAGATTGATAAGACTAAACAACACATTTGATGATGTCTGCTTGGACTTTGGGAGACTGGTAGACAATTTTTGGACTAAACAGTAAATCCAGAAAACAATCTGAGGATTAATAAATTATTAAGTTAGAGCCCTACTTGTAGGTACTGGTTTTATAGATACTTGCCCACTGTTCTTCCTCAGGTTTTTTTATTCATATGTATCAATAAACTCACCAGTTATGCTGCATTCGTGCTTCTGATAATTCAGACTGTATCATACTGAAAGCTACATTTTTTTTTTTTTTTTTTTTTTTTTTTTTTTTTTACAGTGACTAAACTAACTGCAGTTAGACCAATTTTGAGTGTGAGCACTGCACATGAACTGTGAGGGCGAGCTTGTGTGGAGGATGATAAAACAACATCTAAACAGCCAAATGCTGACAAGTTTCCAGCCAGCCAGAAAAGCTTGTGCTTGTTTAGGTGGAGCCGGTGAAACCTGCACATCAGTCAACCTGTCACCGAGAGACGCCCTAGGTTAAGTTCAACTTCTGGAGAGAGAGAGAGAAAGAGAGGGAGGGAGAGACAGAAAAGATCGCTGAGAGGAAGAACGGATAAAGGTAGGGAGAGGGAGCAAACGCAAACAAGAGAGAGAGAACTAATAGGAACATGATCAAGCTCACTGTCCTGACCTGTAGAAATATAATGCTGCCAAACATGCTCTTGAAAGCAGAGCATGCACACACTGAGTGTTTCCCTGGTGGGCCTGACTTGTCAGAGCTCAGCTCAGTGAACAGATGCAGATAGTGGAGGCGAGACACCAGAGAAGGTCACACACACACACACACACACACACACACACACACACACACACACACACACACACACACACACACACCGCTCTATTACACCCAGCAGTATTTGCCTAAGGATGGTGTTTAGGTTTGGGTTTAATAGCTGTCTGTCGGCACCACTTCACATGACATTTTCAGCTTTCAGTCCAAACACCTGACAGGTGCATTAACTCTGAAACATGTCTGATCCTTCATCTTATATTTTAAACATTAGGGTGACACTCTAATCCAGGACAAATTTTGATGGGTGCACTGGGAGGCCTTTGGTGTCTTGCTCAAGGACGCTCTGCCTGGGTATTCCAGCTGATGAAGGAATCAAACCTGTGACCTTGCACTTATCAAACAGCCTGTTTTCTAAGTACCCCCCCACTGTACCATGACTTTCATCCATCACGCTGGTTATCAAAGGCTGGGACTGAGGCCAAAGAGTCACAGGAAGATAAAATGGCCACTTTTTCTCAGAAAAGTCTTAAGGTAATGAGCCTGTGTTGTGATCCAAAAGCTCCTCTAAGATAGCTTTAATTAAATACTCTACGCTTGCAGCTCGCCGTAGAAGAGCACCATATTTTTTCACATTAATTTGCACAAATGACTAGGTGTAGAGAGAATATTTAAACACACATTTCTGTTTTATGCCTTGATCCACTTATGTTTCTTTACATTTGACTTCCTAGCTGCAGAACTTTTCCGAGCCACTCGCAGAATTAGCAGAACGTCGGCCAGTTCCCTCTTTGTCAATCCATTTCTCTCTTCCATTTCCCTCCACCTCCGACGATAAGTGAGTCCAATCTCGCTGATGTATCCCTGTCTCCAGTCAAACTCCCAGCCTCAACAGCGTGCGCTCAATCAGCCCGCCGGCTTGGGGCCCCTGCAGTAGATCATCTCTCCACATCAGTCGGATCAAGGCGGCAAGATCTGCTAAACCTCGACTTCATAAAACATTCATCTTCATCTCCTGACGGCTATCTAGATGCAAACTCTTTCTCCTAAAATATTGCTCTACCTTGTCCTAAAACTTTCCCTTTTTTTATTTATTTATTTATTTTTTAGCTTTCGTAACCTTTAGCACTGGCTGAAAAGACACAGATCCCGTCAGCAAAAGTGAAATTCAATGTGTTGAGTTAGACCTCTGATAAGTGATAAGATGATTTAAGTCACTTCCACAGAGCCCACCCTGGCTGTCAAACCGGTGACCTTCAGGCTATGGGACACTTCCTCCAGCCACTGGACACTCCATGCTCGCCCGGGCCAAGCATGAATTCATTACTTCACAGTAATAGCTCAGTCATGCTTGTTTAGTAACCAGCGAGGGAATTTGCCGTGTCCTACATTTATATTCTGCATGTCGTTTGCCCTTTTAGCACCTTCGGCTTGCTCGCTGAGAAACCCACTTGTCTGTTGTGTTCGGTCATTAACAGCTGCGACCACCTGTGTGGCCATTTTGCTGCAGTGTTAGCCCGCGTTTGAGTGTTTATGTGTGGCCTTGTGTCAGAGCATGACAACACTACTACTACAACACTTCTGCAGCACTGCAGTTGGGAAGACATGGGGTTATTAACATTAAATGAGACCTTCTTATTGACATTTATTAAATTTGTCGCTATAAGTGTCAGGGGTGTGGCAAAGAATTCTGGACCCTCGTGTCCTTGAGACCTTCTCCAAAAAATAAACAAACAAACAAAAAAAGCCCAGATGGGGAGGACAAAGAGTGTCAAAGCTTTTGGTAAAGATCCAGGCAGGTTCTTTGCACAGCTGCAGGCCGCTTGTTTGTTACGGCAACACACCAGAGTCGCTGAAGTGTCCTCAACAATCAACGCTCAATTGCAATAAGCTGGACTCTACGACAACAGCATGTCTGCTGCTCAATCTCTTTGTTTGTGTGAGCAGCAACTGCGCTTGAGTGAGTGTTTAGGAGTGTGCGCATCAAGAACGTGCATTTGTGTACGAATATGTATGCAGTCATGTGTAAAATTTGCATGTTGAGTGCATCTGTACATCAGTGTGTGTGTGTGTGTGTGTCTCTGATGACAGCAGGCTGATTAAGCTGTTGCATAGTAATGAGCTATGGCTGTCTGTCTGGCAGCTGCTCTGACAACCTCTTTCCACAACTAGCCCTCCCACACACACATACACAAGTGAGATACACACTAAAAAAAAAAACCAGATACACACAGGCATATATTGTGTAATTGCGTGCACCAACACAAGAAATGCCACAATTCTGAAAAGGCATCAGAACTGACAACTGCACTGATGTGCTGTTGCTCTCAGTGAAATCACTGAGAAAGTTGTGCTAATGCGGAAGAAGATAACAGCCACACTTCCTCCTCCTTCACCCTTTTTGTTGTGTTTTCATCCTGATAATGACTGCTCACTAAGGAATAAGTCATTTCCTGCTTCAAATCACTGATGTCAGGAGAAATATCATCCACAGGCGCAGAGGGCACCGGCTCTGTGTGTGTGTGTGTGTGCGCGTGTGCGTGTGTATTGTATGCTTGAGTACCTGTCTAGCCCCTGGGTCTGTTACAAATATCACCGGGGCAACTAGATTGATGTGTGTGCTTAAAGAGAGCGCCATGCCTGTCCCTCATTTCACTGAGGTCAGTGTCAGCACCCGGGCAAGAAAATGGAGACTAATGAGATTAATGTGCTGCTTAGAGGAGATGTGAAAAGACAGAACTAACAAATTTACATGTTGAGTTTGTGGATTAAATGGATAGGAGTATAGAGAGACAGAATAAATGCTATTATGCCTAGAAAACTACAGAAAAAGAACCACCATGTTTATGTTTACTGTCTGAACAGCATAGAGAATGGCAACAGTGGGAAGGGTTAAATACCTAATAGATAAATGTACAATTACATTAAACCATCTTCTCATGGTACAAGTACAAAAATTGCTTAGAGGGAGGGGATGGCAGTGAGATTAAACTGGTCCTTATTTTCCTGTGGGGGGCTAGCCCCTCAGTCCCAAAGGAACCCCCCCCCCCCCCCCCCCCCCCC
>NW_019525132.1:1894596-1923861 GCF_002814215.2 Seriola lalandi dorsalis | reverse complement strand
CACACACACACACACACACACACACACACACACACACACACTGGGACCCGCTAATGGAAAAGCCACCAAACGTAATGTATGTCCATCGCCTTACCTTGTTGATGTCCCCTTCCTCACATCACACATCATGCACTTGAAAGCCTCGGCCGTGTTCTTGTACGTGCACACGCTGCAGTCCCAAAACCCCTCGTCGGAGGAGGGCTTCGGTTGACGCTTCGGCCTTTAAAACAATAAATGTGAAAAAGAAAAATCAAAAATTAACAATAATAAATAAAGGAGATGGTAAGAGAGGAGAGGAAAGGGGGTGAAAGGAGACAAGAGAAGTGAGTTCAGCTCGCATCCACGGAGGCTATCGATAGCAAACATCTGGGTAAGCCTATAGGATTTAGGAAATCATCTGCGAGCGCGCTGTGATCCGACACTGTAATTGGCGATGAGGTTTTAACACCCGCGCGCGCACACCTCGCACGCGCGCACACACACATGCGGCGCGAGAGAGGGAGAGAGAGCGAGGGAGAGAGAGAGAGACCGTGGAGAAAACCCATTTTTTCCGTGCGCTCGCCGATGTCCGCTCCCCTCTCCTAGCTTGAATATCTAGGGCGCACCAACTCCGCCGTTTACCTTGTGGGACTCCTCTTGTCGCCCATGCCAGACCAGGGTTTCTCTGGAGGTGCTGAGACGAGCAGAAGTCTTGTTATTTCCAACAATTTTAGCAAAAGAAGCGATGCGCCTGTGCCGCTCGGCTTCCAGCTGTCGTGGAAACTCCGCTTGGGAAATGGTCACGTGACTCGCCTCGGCCAATCAGAGGCTGGGTTACTTCCCGAGGCTGACATTCCTCTTGATGAATCTATGATACCTTCACGTACCCACTGAAAGCGCGGACTTCTGTATACCAAGGGTGATAAATATATTATTTGATTATTATGACAAACGTGGCCCAGAAACACACTGTTCTTCACCTAAATGTAATAAACAACCGTATGTACGGTTTGCTTTCGGTTCTAATCTAACACTGTAGCCGATTTCACATACTTGCACACATTAAAACAGGCGGAAATACTGAGCAAAAACCACCTTCTCGTGCAGTACTTGATTTAAATATCCTTGTCACATAATTGCTTCACTTCGGTTACAACTACAGAGCAGCGTTCAAAAATTGAAGTGTAAAACAGATCTCAGGGATATGAAAGCAGAGCACACAAAACAAAGCCTACATTTATATGTAGTTTTACATATAATGATTACACAGTGACTACTAGACGTCGCATACAGCAGTTACCTCTTTCTCCTTGTCATGAGCCCTACAGCATTTTCATTTCCGACAGTACTCGAATGCATCAAAAGACACAGTAGCTAATGTTGCGTCTACGGCAATGTGTTAACACGGTCCCACTCATATCCGCTCACTATGATTTAATATCCCTCCATCTTCGTGTTAGCGTCGCAGACTGCAGACATGCGGCAGCAGTTTAGACTACAGACGCGTAAAACATCGGGGAATCCCTCGCTTTGTTTGCGTGCTGACGCAGGAGAGCTCCAAAGACCACAATCCCAAGCGAACAGACTGAGGGAACCAGGGGTTCCCAAACCGTTTCATATCAAGGATAACTAAGTGGGTCTCCATTATCTTCTGCCGATGGGATTTTCCCGCAGAGAAACCTCAATTGCAGCAATTTAGCTAATGCAAAATTTGGGATTCTGATTAGACATCAATTGGTTTAGAAGTGCTCATTCCAGTTTTGATAATCGTTTTCTAATTGTTAGGAATGTATCAAGAAAAAATAACAACTTTGTTTTATATTAAATTTCAATTGACTTCAAATTTTTGGCTGAAAATAATACAACCTTATGCTCATGACATTTCTTATAGACATTTTATAGACAAAATGATTCAAATATAAAAATTGAATATTGAAATCGACTGACCTTTAACTACTCTATTGCCATTCATTTCATTGAACTAGAAATAGTCAATAACCTCGTTTTAGTCCTCAGCATTCTCTATCTGATTTTGCATTAACACTGAAATAACTAAGTAATTTAGTTTATCATTAAGAAAGAAGGCTTTATTCAATCATATAAAAAAAGTTTCACACACAATCATCAGTCAACCCAAGAACAATTACACAGTATTTTTAGAAACATAAAGATGTCTCAGCTCTATATAGAAGAGGGAAAAAATGGAAGCATGTTCTAACACCCCCACTGTGACACAAAACACCTTACAAAGCTAAATCCATTATTATTATTATAATTATTATTATTATTAGTCACTGAGCTCCTCCTCGTCACTGAAGTATGTGCTCTTTTTGATCCTTGGTTTTTTAGAATCTGAGGATGTTGAAGCATGTGCATCAGCCTCTTGAGACAAAACTGCCTGCTTCCTCTTTTTCTCCTCCTCTTCCTCAATACGGGCTTGCTGGAAGGACATGAGAAAGGAAGAACAATTCAGTAAATTTTAGTAGACAGAATTTCCAACTCAATAGCTTCGGTCTCAGTTATTTATATTACCTCCTTGCTCTCCTATGTTTGTTTTTTTTTTTTTAGGTAGTATGTTTTATTTCAGTAGAGATGTTACAAGTGTTGTTTAGGTCACAAGGACACTCAAAAGGATACATATGTTCCCTAGTATTATTCAATGAATTATATGCAAAACCTTAAAGAAGTCACTGTAGACATGTGATTTTAACTGTTTTCTACAGAGTATATATGTACACTTACCTGAAAAGCTATAGCTTGGCTCAGACTATCTAAGGCTGGGTCCTCTCCCTCTTCTTCACTTTCTTCTTCTTCCTCTTCACTACAAGGGAAAAGATGTAGAAATTACAAAAACAACAGTCTATTATACAATATCTCACCATATTGGTTTTTGAACACTTACACATGCTCAGGTTGTTGAGCCTTTTTCTTCTTTTTCTTCTCTTTCTTCTTCGGAGGTTCCCTCTCTCCCAGCACATTTTTGGGGCATGCGTAGCTCAGATGACCTGTATCCTGTGATTTTCATTAAAAAATAACACAAATAAAATTAAAATCAGACATCAAACAACTCAGACAATGGAATAATTCTCTACACATCCCATCTTATTTTTCAATTCAGAGAGGACAGAAAACAAATTATACTTGCAACTGTGATTCAATCAAATTTGATCTCACGGGACAAACAAAATCGTCACTAACCCCACATTCATAACATTTAGACTTGTCTGTGTAGTTCCGCCTTCTAATAAACTCAGTTGCTCGTCCATTGTCTACTGCAATGCTTGCCTTCACCGTTCTGCCAAACACCTGGGATACAAATGCATTTGTAACTCCGACAAGTGAATATCCTTAACCACAACATGTGAAAACTACTGGTGTTGATGTGAAATAAACTCACCTGTTTGTTGTTTATTGCTCTTGCACAGTTATGTGCTGATTCTCTATCCAGGAAGAGAACAAATGCCACCCCTTTGCTCTGGCGAGTCTCTTTGTCCTTTACAATTGTAACCCTGAAAATGGTTTTAATAACTATCAATGCTTATTTTAAAACGGCAGAGAGAAATATTCAGAGCCTTTAACTGATTGTTGTGAGTTATGTGCTCCGGCTACTGTTCAGTGTTTATACATTGCTGTAAAAATATGAATAATAAAAAATAAATTACGACAGTCATACTTACTTTACAACTTTTCCATATTTGGTGAATAGCTGAAATGAGACGAAGTGATCTGTTTTAATCTTATTTGTGTTCTTGTTAAACAGAGGCATTGTTAACATTGTTTCATAATAAAAAAATTACCTTGTGCAGGTCATTGTTGGTCAGAGAGAAAGGCAGGTTAGACACATACACAGTGCTTTTGCTTGGTGCCAACCCCCCGCTCATACTGGACGCATACAACACTGCAAGACAAAAAAAGACAGTCAAATGATCATAAAACATTCAAACAGCCAGCTACTCAGCTAGCCTTTATACGTCCACCATTAATTAAATGTAGCATTAAACGTTTTAACTTTACTTCAACCAGCTGAGTACCAATTTTATACAAATTATATTAATCAAACGACTCACCAATGCAGCCTCCAACATTAGAATAATGTTTAAATTTGTATAAAATAGCAGTATTTTTTGTTTTTGTATGTAGCTAGCTAGTGCCTAACAGACAAAAACAAACGTCATATCTGTACGTCGCAATTTGATGACGTACTTGTATTCCTCGTCCAATAAAAAAAAAGCCGTTGACCAACCTGGAGAGGCTAGGCTAACTAACCATCAGAGGGAGGTGAGATTGTTTTTGCTATTTTGCGTGCAATAAATTACCCTTTAGGTTAGGTTATTTAACTTGCATTTATCTACCGGGACCCATAATTCGTCTTAATCATTTATTTGTGATTTTTATGTCGCAGTAACGTAAAGCTAACTTGCACCCCCAGATGAAATCAAACGTGCGGATGTTTGCAACATATATGGAGGCTAGCTAATTAGCAATGCTAGCTTCCCATTCTACATGGAACAACTGTAGTTAACAGTAAATTCAGTAACACAGAGAATGTTGTGATGATTTTTGTAACTTGTCGGTTTGGTGCTGTCCTGTTGTATGAGGGTGTCGTTGGTCAAATAGACATTTATAGTCTGCAGAAAGTAACCTCATCCGTCTCAGTTGCAGGATCACATCTCATAGTCAAACACTGGTCCCTATCTTATCTCATGTCACGCTTTATTGTACTTATGGCAAAATAGAGATGTTTTCCACCTAAATTAATTTATGAAGACTCCCAAAATATAGGCATGATAATGTATTCCAAATGTATAGTGTTAACACCTTCTTCTTTAAAAAAAAAAAAAATCGTTTTACAGATTGTGGTGAAGATCTTATATACTACACAGAAGTCCTTAAGTCAAAAAGTAAGTTCTTAACCAACTCCTCTTTACAGTGAAACAGTTTAACATTGGTTTTGGGTTAGGGTCAGACAGACAAACAAAATGCTTCTTATGCAAAAGTACATCTGAAACAAAACATGATAATTTATCAGAGAATCTTTCAAGTGGCACATAAACGGATTCAGACAACATTATATTGTAAAGAATATTTAAGCATAGGTGTTTTTTCTGTTGCCCAAACCAAATTCATCAAATTAAATATTACCTTCAATACTATGTTTGTGCATTTTTAATAATGCTATGTTTTACTGGAACACTGCTGCTCAAGGAAGCTGGCTGAACAACAACACCCTTGCTTGGTGAAATGTTTTTGCCTTTTGCAGTGACATACAGGAGAGACAGGAGCATACGAGAGGTGTATGATGAACGCTTTTTAACAGAGAGACCGGTGAGTGTGAACCATGTAGCTTCAGGGTCTATTTTCCTTTCTTTATACCGCTTTTGAACTTGTCCTATCACATTCAAAAGTGTGCACATATAAGCACAAGTAAGAATACTGGTTGTCTTCCAAGCAGCCAGTAAAGATCATTGAGGGAAGGAAGGCTAAAATATGCTAAACCAAAATATTTTTTTCAGTGGTGTTTGTTGTTGTCACGGTCATTTAGTGAACAGTATAGAAAAATAATAACACAGCTTGTCTAAACTGAGAACAATCTCTTCAGAGATTTTTTTTTTTTTTTTTTACCTCAGCTAAAGAAGTCTTAGCCAACAGGTTGCCATAAGCTGCAACAAAGTTTAACAAAATAAAGTTCATGCAACAACAATTTTTAAAAACCATTGTTAAACGGTATATGTCAAATCCATGAAATGTACTCATCCTCGTAGGGTCCGTACCCACGAGCAGGAGGAGCGGTTGAAAGGAGGGGCCCCTTTGGCAGGCCAGAGGATGACTATGGCCGGGGCGTGTACGATTACGAAGGAGGTCCCCGCTTTTTCCCAAATGGCGGCGCCCCCCGAAGTTACCATGAAGATCAGAGAGGCTACCACGGAGACGGTCTTCATTTCCCTACTGAACGCAGAGCAGTACCACCTTCAAGGAGGGTGAGAGCTATATGTCACACATTACTGCATAGCTTATTTTATTGTATGCATAAAAACTAATTAGATAAAGGGTATAGGATAAAAAGATGTAAAGACGAGATAAAACAAGAAGTGGCTAAGGCTGCTTCTACAGATACAATTTCATCATTTAACAAACTAAATCAGAAAGAAATTAAAACACATGTTCAGCTGCAGAATAGAATGTTCAATAACTGCATATGGGAGCTAAAAAGTGACTTTTTAAAGACATCAGAAATTTCTATCCATCTTCATTCTAGTCCAAATGCAAATTATTTCAAGTTACTTGAAACTTGCATAATTAATGCAAACACACAATGTGCCCCAAACTCAATTATTGGCACACTTTTTGATGAATATCCACACCTTTGCTTAATTTTCAGTGTTCACATGACCTGGATTGAAAAATGAATTATGGTTTTACTGCATAAAAGGGGGGTGATTGTATCCAGTGGCCAAGATAAGAAAGCATCAGAAATGCTATTATCAAAAATCATAATTCCGAAGGCTACAAGGCAATCGCCAAAGATCTTTTAAATCCCCTTTCAATAGTTTGTAAAACATTTACTCATTACTTGTTTAATCCATATTGACTTACAAGTGAGGGGTGCCACTAAAGCTTCAGTACAGTAGGACACCTTGGAGTAAGCACTAAGTACTCAATCTGTTCAGTAAGATGACGTGATAGGAGATCATGTAAAGAAGGGCATGGTAAGTGAAAGTTAGACATGTTACAGTGTTTGAGGTGTTAGGAGAATAGGTGCTCTCAGAAGAGATGAGTCATCAAAAGATTCTCAAAGAGAGAGGGACGCCCCTACTCTTTTATTAAGAAGTTTCACAGTCATAAAGCTGTTGAGATTCTTCCAGGATGTGGTGCTTAATGGAAACTCAATGAAAGGATCTACAAAGCTAGGTGCACATTGTGCAAAAGCTTCAAGCTGCCATGGTGCAATGTTGAGTGTTGGTTTCATCCTGTATCATATGCTGCACACTAAACAAAGTAGGAGAAAACCAAAGAGGACACCCCTTTTTAAAGAAAGGCACAAAAAAAGACTAATGTTTGCAAAAACATTCATAGATGAGCCATAGTCTTTCAGGGATAATGTTCTATGGACAGATGAAACCAAAGTAGAGGGCTTTGATAATGCAGTGCATCAGTCTGTTTATAAGCAACAAAATGAAGCCCGTAAGGAAAAGACTAACACACCTTTTCTGCCTCTGGTACTGGAGGCAGTGAATGTAACAAACAAATGAAATCAGAAGATTGACAAGGCATTTTAGAGCAGAGTGTGTCACCCAATGTAAGAAAAGATGGTCTGTTTTTAAACCTGAGCAAATGCCATTGAAAACTTTTGGACAACTAAAATCTGCCACTGCAAAAGGGACTAATATTAGCGAAGGGTGCCAATAACTAACTATTATGCATTTCCCCTTTTTTTAAATTTTATTTTGACCAGTACTGAAACTACCACTATACATTCATGGTGATGGTAGTTGCAGATAATGTGATATTGTTAGTTAAACATGCACACACATAACTGGCCAGCTGAGGGTGCTAGAGTTAAAGGATCAACTTGAAATATGTTAAACGTTTTTTCTTTAACACAGTGTGAGCTACATTGTAGCTATTAACTGTGTCAGGTCATTTAGACTTGTTTTTTTTTTTTTTTTTTAACTCTATTTGGCTTCTGTTGTTGTGTGGTACCTTTAATTATTGTATTTTTCAGTCAATTTTGCCCTCATGAATCCAAGAGATACAATTACATAAACTGTAGGGGATGTATTTCAGATGGATGGAAGTTAAACACACATTTTAAAAAAAAAAAAGTGATATTGGTTGTTGTTTCAAACAGACTATTTATAGCTAAATTCCAGAACATCTTAACTTTAGGACACAACCAAATAATGCAGAAAAAAACGGTGTTGAGGATCACTCTCACTTTTTGTTTTTACATTTTCTCAACTGTGTGTCACAGGAGGACTATCCTTACAGAGTACCCAGAGAGGACCCTCACGCAGGACGACCTCTGGAGTTTGGGTAAACTTCTCCTCCTCTAGGGCTCGCCACAGAACCACCTTGTGTTTAATTCAGGATCTCTGCAGGCCTCCGTCTTCAGTATCCCTATTTTAAAAATGTGTTTACATAGCAGCAATCATAAATCATGGTCTGCTCTGACCCATATTGGCCTGTCTCACCTTATTCATATTTCTTGCAGCTTCAAGTCTTGCCTGGCTCCACACTGTTTGACAACTGTTCAGACCAGCAGTGTTAGCTGAACACTGTAGAAATTTAGGCTACATATTTTAGTCATCAGGTTTACAGTAAAAGTGTTATAGTTTCTTCATGGGCGAAGCAACAGTGAACTGAAGTGACCACAGATGAAATTAAAAAGCGCAATCATTATTATGCTAAGTCATTATATATGATCTGTATATTAGTGAGCATCTGTGTGCTGGAGTATTATAAAACAGTCTTCCTTCTTTGCTATTGACAACATTGAGCAGGGTTTTCAGGTCGCACTGTGCTGTTTGATGGTGCCAAAATAAAATATGAGTTCATATTACCCGATTGATTGATGACATTTGACTTTGCAGTTAGCTGGAAAAATCAAAGAGGTGAGATAAGGTGACACAACTCATCATGACACTGAATACTCACCACTCTCTGACTAATTTTGAGTGTCAAGGGGGATTGAAAGGGATTAAGGCTGTTCACCTTGCTAACACTGAACTACAAAGACCAATAAGCTTTGTGTTACAACACCTACCTTTAGGCGGGGCCCATTTTAAAAGCAGTTTTATACAGTGGCAAAATTGAGAGTAGTGCATGGGGAGTCTCAAGTGATATAGGGAATAGTGAAAGCTCTATGAAAGCAGTTAAAAATGATTTTACACATATGTAATGTAATGTAAACCTGGTTACCACACAACTGGCATTATCACATAAAACTGAACCATCGGTACACAAAATGAAAATGACAGTATATATCATTTAACGTTTCTCATGCATATTTTGACCCTCGGATGGTTGAAGTGCAACCTTTTTATTATATCTGCTCTCATTCATTATCGTGAATGACATTTAGTAAAAAAAAGATCCTCTTTATCTTAGTCAGACTGGTTGCGTCTGTTCAGCCTGGATAAATGTTTCATGTCAAGCTAAACCCTGACAGATAAAAGAGATGGAAGCACCTTTGTCTGCATATTTAAACATCATCTGGCTACAGGATGAGTTCCACCTCTAATGTGGAAATATATTGTATTAAGTCGTAACCATATTAGGTTTTTTTTAGCTGAGACATTTTTTACATATTGAGAAAGATGCACAAGCCAAAACTGTAAAAGCATGCAACCAGTTTTCTAGAGGACTGTGTGTACACTCGAATGATGATGTGTAAATGTCTATGAACAAAAGGACCCGATGGCGTGTGTTTTCATGTTGTACTATATTTGCTTGTGTATTTATTTATAGCTGAACCACATGTGTGTTTTTATCCCCTTAGCGCCCGAGCACCACCTCCTCATAGCGTACGAAACCAGGGCATCTACCCAGCGCCCAGGTCCCTCCCAGAGAGCGGGGAAGACACGCTAGTGCAGGCCATCCTCAACCTGGACAGAGGGTACGAGTGAATACACACTTAATCACTGCTTAGGGCTTCCATGTGCCATCATTGTCTAAGTGCATGCAGCTTATTTATTGCAGCCAATGTGTGTAATTAGTGAAAATGATAAGTACAGTCTTTGGAGAGAATGAAAATCTGCCTGTGTTTGGGACTCATTAGTTACATTGTTTAAGCCCATATACTGGAATAAACAGTATGTCAATGATGCAAATCAACTGCGTCTGGTTAAATAAGATGGACTGCTCTCTCTTGATTGTTGCTCTTATTTTCTTCTGTCCTCTTGCACTCATCTTTTAACAGTGATTATGGCTGTTTGTAACTGTAGCTGTGACATACTATAGGTTTTTAAAGCAGCTGTCATTGATGTATGAAGTATGCATTCTGTGCAGTGACCTTAAAAGAAGCTAGAGAGCAGCATTGTGCTTTGTCGGCACAGGAAAAGGAAAGAGACTGATTTTCAGCTGACATTCTCTGAAACTGAACAATACCAGTCGGTTTAGAACTGGAGATATGTTTTTGTCAAATGATTATAAAGAGGTAATTTGTCATTAGCTGCAACGCTTTGAGTTAAACACTTGAGAAACATTCGCTGTGCTTTTCCAGGGAGGACAGAGACCACTACAGGAGAAAGGCAGCCCCGTTCCCTCCCCTCAGAGAACGTTCTCCCGTGCGCCGTGAGGTGGCCCGCTCCCCCCACAGTCGCTCCGGTTCCAGCGTCAGCAGCAGAGGCTACTCGCCAGACAGAGCCAAGAGCCTGCCATTTCCCTCACAACAAGGCAAGAGTATGTAGAATTCATAGTTTCCCCTCCCCTGATGGAGTGTGGAGAGCTTTTTCAGTTTCAGGACAACCACCCACAAAAGCGTCTATTCATTGTTTAGGAACAGAGCTCTTTTGTGTTTGTTCCACATCTGTCTTAATACTTCACTGTCCATCCATAACTGATAATCTGGCCGACTGGCTTTTCAGGTGTGGACGCCCCGGAGGGTCACGTGGGTGTTTCTGAGCACGTTTGGGGAGGACTCTTTCCTCAACAGAGCGGACATGACACTCTGGGTCTGTACATGGCGCCATGTGAACGAGCTTGGACCTGGGTGATAAGCTCATCTATTGTTCCTCACACGTGTCTTTCCATCCTTGTCGTGTCCTACACCTCAGAGATGTCTGCCACTGAGCCTTGAGAGGAAGGCAAGGATAGAGGACAGACAATAAATTAAAGGCCTGTTGATACTTAAAATGATTAACTCAATTCTTGTTAACCCTATAGAATATAATATATATATATATATAAGCTTTATCATCATCTATAAAATGCAATTTAAAAACAGAATATCTTTTTGACATTGAAATTCTTTCACCCAGGTCTGAAGCAAGTTGCATCATGACTTTTGTTTAAGTTTGACTTTGCTGGTTTTTTATTTATTTTTTTATTTTTTTTACATAAACCATTTCTGCTCCCTGTTGTGGAGGTACATTAGCACTTTCCATGGTTCCTACACTGATCTGTTAATGTATGACATTTAAATTCTTTTGGTCTGGAGCAACATGTGACGATTTACAGTAAATGTTTTTGTACAGACCAAATGAGCAACATAAACTTGTGTTGCCCTGTATTATTCTCAGTTGATATGTGATTCAGTGTGTATCACACTGAATTAAAACAATTTCATTTATCCACTTAGTCTCCTCTGAAAATGAAGGATGATGTTTAGGAACTGTGGATTTTACCGTCCATGTCAAAGCTATATGACAAATAGCATTTAGACAAATTGCTAACTAGCAATTTTAATCCATGTCAGATCTATATTATATACATTTTTATTAATATTGCTGACACTGGGCATGCACTGTATGGGTCCCCAAAACTACTTTCCTACCAAGCTAACAGTACATTGGACAGTAAAATATCTAAGTGCTAAAGTATTTCTTTGTTCACTGCATGTTTGCAGGCTCTGCAGCTGTAAACCTTCCGACGTCCCTGTTTCTGCAAGTAGTTTCATTTAGATGGGCTACCATCTTTAGCGCTCTGCCATTTTCTCCTTTTTTAAGTTTCCATTTGTTTGGTGCATTTTACTTGTGAACCGAGGTAAGTGGACAACGGGACATCATCATGCTAGTGTGGCCAAATTACAAATGGTTGCTGAATGGTTTTAAAAAGTTTGAAATGCATGACTGCAACCTCTTGAAAGTAGAGCATAACGCCCGTACTTTTAGTGGAGCATCAGGGCAGTTAGCGTGCTTGCTAGTTTGCTGTAGCACAGTGATTATGTACACAGCCAGTGACCTTACGGTTTGGTCTTCCTGCAGGGTATGAAGAGACTTATATTCAGAGCAAGATTGCTGGTAAGTATAGTTCAGTATAGTAGTTGTCTTTCAGGCTAGAGAAGTTGCATCACATGCAGTGTGGCAGTGGTTTAAAACATTTTACATCTTGCTGAGGAAATTTAAACACTGCTCCTATATCATATCATACCATACCATACCTGGTATAGTCTCTGTACCGTGTCTGTCATTGAACGCTTTCCAATTGAAATAAATGAAAACAAAATGATATGACATGCAGAGGATTTGTTTCTGAAATATATAAAGGTTACAATCGTTAAACTTAAACCTATCCCCAGTCTGCGTAACCCGAGAGAGACAGAGAGCGTTTCTAATGCGTCCAGCAGCCAGCCTTCCTCCCCGCTCTGTCTGCCACTTTGTCAGGCCTCATAAAGATGCCACCAGGTCGTGTGTGGATGAAGAGGTAAAGCCTATAGGGTGTCTGATGGATGTTCCTGAAGCCGGCATTTCCACTCTGGGGTGTTTTTTGTTTCATTGCTATGTGCTTTAGAATTCATATTTGTTGGTAGGACTTCACTATAAAAAATGTCGGGTTTCAGTCGGTGGAAAGTGAGTGACCGAAGAGGAGGTGGCGTCCACAGTGAGTGGGTTACAGTGAATCCACCCGCTGGAGTTCGGAGCACGATAGCAAACCATCTGTGTCTTGATTGTTTCAGATGTTGTAGCACATGTACCTGGATCCTGAAACCAAACCTCGACACCTTTTTACAGAACCCTGACTACTAAAAGTCCTGACATACTCACCCACTTACTCACCAGACAAACTAATCATCCACTTTTTCCCATTGAATTCCTGCTTCCTGCTGTTACAATCCTTCTCTGGTATCTTTTTCTCTACGTGAGTGTGTCCCTCACTTAAGTTTCACCTTGTCAAACTTTTTTTTCCTCATTTCTCCAGACAAAATTCCTGGCTTGTCAAGAGAAGGCTCTCCACACAGTGCAACGTCAAACAAGGTGAGCTCAAGCAAATGAGATCATTATCTTTTAAGTCAGATTGCAGATTTGGTGTTTTTGTGCTTAAATTTTATATCAAGTTGACTTGAACAAGCAAGAACACGTCTTCTCTTGCTTTCTTTTTTTTTTTTTTTTTCATGCATTTGAGCCTGAAAATTATAAATGCAGCAATTCACTCTCCTATTTTTATTGTATACCGCCTTTGTCACTGTACAGCAGGATGCATCTGGAACTTCTTAAATTCCATCCTTCTAATAAGCGTTTAGTCCCATTGAAGTGTGTTAATGGGTTTTAAAGTGGCACTCACGCAGAGCATGAAAGCCATCAGGCCCGCGCTCTGTTTACCTGTGGTGTAAGCAGACCTCAATCACAAGAACTTGTAATGGTGTAGGGAAAAGGGGGCTCGAGTGTCAACGAAAGTATGGGTCGTTCCTCTTGTTTTAAAAAGAAAATACTTTTACTGTTTTGAGTGAGAGCCGAATGTAGATATCTCCTGCCTGTTTTGAAAATAATAGCTTGTTTTGCCGATAACTACTCAGGGGAGTGTAAATAGAATCAGATGTGATTAGGCGCAGTGCGTCTGGCTGTGGCCACCCAGAAAGTGAAGAGGCTAACTCAGTAGCCCGAGTCATAACTTTATCACAGGATCTGAGCTTCAAATCCAGGAGAAGTCCCCGTGGAACACACTGGGATTTGTTTAGACCATTTTACAATGAACAAAAGTTTCCTTTTTCTGTGGAGTATGACTGAATAGGTTTGGTAGCTGTGATTTGTCTTGGGAAAGGTCTCGATGTATGCAACAACAGCCAGCATGCCTTACGCCACATTCACATCATACAGGATGGATGGCAGAGAGGGGAAAGACTCCATTGTCAATGACATGTGAGCGTTCACATCATCTGACAATTTAAAGTTGTATAATTACAAAGTTGAGTGTGTCAGGGTTTACAGCACTGGGCATTGACAAACTTGCAATAGACCCATTAAATTTGGGCTTAATTACACTGAATGATGGACCGGCATGAGACGTTCACGGTCAGTGAAACTAGAGCGCTATAGCAAGTGATAGCTAATCCCAGCTGGTGAGATTGCCATGGCTACTTTTAGTCCTAAACTACTAATAGGCACTTTAATCAACTAAAGTTTAAAAAGCATAAAATGAAGGTGCAGTTTAACAGCTAGTCTGAACTTTTAAACCTTTTTTTCTTAACTGCACTGCTTTCGTACTTGTGGCTCTAAATGCTTCAAATGAAAGAGGACGCAGGACAACCATCTAACATTCTCCTGATGAAGTCACTTTGATGAAAAAGCCTATAAAACTATCTTTAACTGTTGCTTTAATGCCCCTGAAGTCTCATTATTTATCTCATTAGCAGCCCTTAGATCTTTATAAGAACATGCTGGAGGTCATTTGAATGTTGCCATTCTTTGTTTTTAATGGATCATTCTTTTAATTGGCGTACTGGGCTCTTGGATCTCTTTGTAAACCCATGCACATGCTTTATATATCAGAAATTACAAGATGCAACATAGAAACAAGGTCCTTTCCTCTCCTAATGTGCATTTTTTTGTAAGAACCACCCACCGCCACCCTGTCAACCGCTGTGATGAAAGTTTTTTACCAAGCACTCCACCCTTCCACACACATACATACATACTGCTGCTTCTGCCGCCGTGTTTGATCTAGCCTGTGGTGGTGCATTGTTGTTCTCTGTTCTTGGGGGCACAAACCCATAACCTTGGCCAAGATGAAAGGCCTGTGCTGTGCCCCCAGTAAAGGGCGCACTAATGGCCCCGGCCACTGCCTGCTGCGGGGATTCAACAAATACACACGCAGGCTTTCTGGAGCCACCCCCAGACAGAATAGACTAAAGGAGTGGACCTAAAGAGCAGCTCCGACTCTGGCTGTGAGTCAGGGTGGTCTGGTGGGTGGAGAGCATGTCCTGGAACTGGAAAAGGTCACCAGAAGGTTTCATCCCAATAGAAAGCAACAAATTCCTGTCGGTTAACGTGTGATAACATTTTACCAACCAGGACTTTCCTTCTAGTGCCACCAGTATCTATTAGAAGACCTGACTTAAAATTTAGCAGAGACATTCATAGTTCCAAGACAATAAATCCAAATGGATTAGATAATCTCCTCCACTTTTTTCATGTAGCCATGGTTTTGAGCATCAGTGCAGGGAATGACCCTCAAACTCGAATCTTTCCCTGAACGTGTTTGGCAAATTATCATCGGGAATAATAAGAATATTGTTTCAATTATTACGTTTTTTACAATGAGTAAGAGTATGAGTTAAGAAAATGTAAAAAATAAAAAAACCACCAAACCCATGAATGTAAAGGTTACTTCATGGCTCAGCAAACCCAAGCAGGCAGCAGCAGTCTGTAAGACTAATTCAGTTCAGTTTTACATTGAGAATAAATGACCCATACCTTCCTACTGATGATATATTGTTTTTGTCTAGTATACCGTGTGTCTGCCAAGCTTTGTATTCAAACTAAAACATCCCTTCCAGGTTGCGCTGTGCCTGGCCAGCTGAAGTGAAAGACACAGACAGGGGTATTTTTCCACAGAGGCTGAAGACTGACAAACGCGATTTTTACTTACATGCGCGAGTGTACACGCTGGACTTCTCCCAAGTATAGCTTCAGGGAGGGAGTTGGAAGGAAGAATAATTGGCTGATGCTTTATTAGTCGTGCTTCTTTATTTTAGACCACACTCGGCTTCGCGATGTACCATCTCCTGTAATTTCTCTCCTCAGTCATCTTAGAGATGTAATATGATTAAGTCTGTGGCCTGTTTCCCTGAATGTATGAGTGGACTGAAGTCATGGCTGGGCAGTTCTGCTCCCTGGCCTTCAAATAGTAATAGTATCAGGAAATGAGCAAAAGAAATTGAGCGGTGATCCAAGTTGGCCTCATTTCTCCCCTTCGCTCTTTCTTTTGGCTTTCACAGTGATACTTATGGGTACTAGAGTTTCCAGTCTACCCATTAGATAGCTCATCACGGCCTGTCATGGCTCATCACGGCCTGTCTGGTCAGACCTCCTATTCTCCTTAAGATATAAAAACAGCTGAAATGTCAGTTTCTACGATTTACATAGAAAAATGAGCTTGAAGTTAAACCAGGTTCTTGTCGTAATCTTAAGTAACAGTGCACAATAATGAAGGTCATGTCATATGATGTACAGTTATATCTTAGTCCTATCTCCTATCTCAGAGCTGTAATCTCTATAAATCCCTAATTCTTTAAGTAGTTTATAGATGCAACTACAAATCCAGAGCAGCCAATGTCCATAGAGCGTACTCCGGCTTTCCGGCTATGTTGCTACTTCAGTATATCTCGGCTTTATCCTTAGATACGCCTCATCAACCACGTCTTTCCTGTAAAGTTAAAGAATCAGTATGTCAGGTCGTAGCATTTCATTCACTATCTGTGATTGGACCGTAAGTCGCTGACCTTCATTCTTTGGCATTTCCCGTTCTCTGCCCTGTGTCATTTCTGTCATCTTGGTGTATTGATTTTGTTTAGTAAATGGTTCCGATTTGGCTTCAATCAGCAACATGAACGGAAGGAGTCAATTCCCTCTGTAGGATGGCTTGACTGATTATGTTATCAAAAGATTTTGTAGGTTTATCTTGAAAACAGATTTTTTTTTTTTCTCTTAACATTTGCCCTAATTAATTTTTTTCACTTCACAGCATATTTTTGATGCTGTCCAATTTAAAAACACTCGCTTTTGATAGTGCTCCTCAGAATGATAGCTAACTCTTTCCTCCTTCCTTTTTCAGGAGGACAACCATCCGCCAGAAGTAGAAAAAGAGGAACCACCTGTAGCTCCTGTCGTGGAGGAGAGCCAAAAGCCTACAGAGAACTTTCAAGAGCGGCGAGCCCTGGCCATCGCAGCTAAAGCCCAGGAGATAGAGAAGGTACTTTTCCATCACTTGGACATGTTAAACTTATGTTTTACTGACACCCTCTAGTAGCTAAGATTCTATATTGGTATTCATGTAGCATAAAGAAAAAAAAAAAAAAAATCCAAATCCATATAGTGTGTCAGCCGCTCTCGGTTTTCCCTTTTGGAAAAGTCGCTGCGTTTACAATCCTCTCTTTTCAAGTTGGTAATTTGTAAGACTTCTCTATAAATGTCAACATCACAGTGTATGCGTGGGACACAGTGTACCTCTGGCACATGTTGCTGTACATATGGTGGCCTTGGGTTTTCTGACTCACACATGGCTTATTTTACTGGATAGGCATTACTGGAACAGTCACCTATTATATCCCTAACAAGGCAGGAAATTAACTTTTCTGTCCACCAGTCGCACTGGTGGGTACATCCTAAAATTTGCCATTACCAGCCAGATATTAGCTTTAGCACAGTATTTCAGTGATGCGTAATTAGTAGCTGCTTGCCAAAATCACCAGCATTTTCCTGGTGGCTCTTGTTAGTCTCTCATCCTGACTCCCCTGACTGCAACAACTGCTCATTATACTTAACAAACGCACACACACACACACACTTAGACCCGCATGCAGGGATTTGGAAACATATATATATATATATATGAACATATAAACGAAAGCAGAAACACAAGCGCAGGGATATAGGTTTGTGCATACACTAAATTGGGAGGTCGACCATTTAACAGAGCTAAAACCACCCGAGGCTTGAGGCTCCAGCTCTGCTCAGTTATCTAATGAAGGCCATTCCTTCACCAGTGCGCGCTACCGCTGCTTTACTGGGACCATTAAACCTGAGCCAGCTCTGTCCCGGAGCACACACTGCGCTCTCACATTGAGCCGCGCCACAGAGCCTACAGGCTGTTATAACACTGATGCTGACGCTGCAGCTTCTGGCCTGTTTTATGGCCTGTCTATTTCTCCTCCATCTGTGTCTCCTCTTGTTCTATTTATAATACAAACTATACAACATTTAAGCTCTGTGGTGTGAGCTTTATTTCATTTTCAGGTATTATGAAAAGTTTAAATGTTGTCATTTCCAACGACGTTGTCTTCCAGCTCATATCCTCCTGTTATAATCTTCAAGTCTGGAAAGAGTATCACAGTTTAAAATGATAAACGAGCAGGAACAGCATATTCCATTTTCACATGGATATGAAGTTTCGTGTTTTCTTTCCAAGATTTCTCAATCTTAGATAACCATCCATTTCCCCTGACAAGCGTTTTTTCCTCCTCCTCTTCCCCTTTCTCTGGTTTGGTTTGGTTTGGTTTGGTTTGGTTTTGTGAGATTCAGGAAACTCACGTCAAGACTGCTTGTGACTTGGCAGTCCTCACCCTGTCTGTCATGAAAGGCTGGATTGTTCAGTCATGTGTGTTGAGTGAGATATTCAGCCAAAAGAAGATCAGAAAAATCTAATTTTGCCCGACGTCTGCTTATTCTTTTCACAGTTCTAGAGGGGAAAAATATCTTGTTTGTTGTTAAACATTAAACCCCTATAGACCTTTTGTGAACACCCATCAAAAGCTGAGAGACTTGCCATCTCATCATGGTTGGTCACCTGCCAAAGTGGCTCACAAAACAGAGCCTGGAAATTTTACAAGCACTTGTCTGGTGGCTGGTATTAATCCCCCCCATCATGCCCAGAACACACAGCTAATCACTCCGAAGTCCGACTTTCTTTTTTTCAGCCAGCAGCATCACTTTCACACGTGCTCTGCAGAATCACAGCAGCGTCTTTCTGTTGCAGTGGGCACTCGTGTTCAGCCGCTTGTCAAGTGTCGGCCAGATGTTTTGGCTCCCTGCACCCAATCTGGTCTAGCCATCTCCTCCACACACACACGGGCACACACGGGTACACATGGGCACAAATGTGCTCCAGTCCAGTAGCTCCTCAATAATCCCACCAACTGTCTCTAAAAAAATTTCACAGATCACAAGCTGAGCTGAGGTTTCCATCGTCGACCAGACATCGTGCCGGGCCACGTTATACCGGTGCCTGGGGGTGGGTGTGTGTGTGTGTGTGTGTGTGTGTGTGTGTGTGTGTGTGTTTGTGTGTTTGTGTAGCTAAGCGAAGTTGGTCTGCTGAAATTCAACCTGAACCCCTTCTCATTGTCAGAGTTGACTTTGGCTGCAGTACAGACTAACTGCTTATAGTGAGTGACAGGGCATGAGAAGCAATAAAGGGTATTATGTTTTACTCCTCGTAGCCCAGGCTGTGATACAAAGGGAGTTTTATTTCATTTGTTGAGGAATATGAATATATTTGGCTGCAAGACAGACAAGTGAGACAGTTCCAGCCTCACTGTAGGTTTCCTTAATGTACAACGATGACAGAACCTGGACTCCTTCATTCTTCCGTTTCTCTCATTTCTGAAGCCAGGCCGGCACACACACTCCCTCCTAACCTTCCTGTATAAAGTAATACTTCTCAGCCACTATCAGCGTGCAGTTTTAACAGCCTTTAGAAAATCAAGTTTAAAGAAGAATACATTTTTAGAAACGGGACAGTTCACGGGCGAACCACCCACTCACCCACCCAACCACCCAACCACCCAAGAGTCAAGAACCGGTCCTTTCCTTCCTCATTGGATAACAAGGGAGGGATTTCAGGAAGTGCATTTGAATACAGGATGTACATTTTAAGCACATTGTTATCTAGGAACAACTTTCCCTGTATTCATAGAAGTTGTTGTCAGCGCACTTGATTGGATACTTCCTCAGCTGATAAATGAATTCACTGTCAGCTGTTGAATAAGATAATATTTAATGTATAATAATACATGAAAAGAAGATTTAAAAAAAGGACACTGCTTCATTACTCCATTCAGCGCAGTGAAGAGACTGGCAGCCATAAGTACATGATGTGTTCGTACTGCTTGGCTGGTCTGACGCTGTTGTGTAACATCATCCACTTGATCATTTACTGTACACGGGGAATGTATAGGAGCGCCCAGAGGAGATGCCGTCAGCATTGTTTCCTGAAATTGTTACGTTCCTAAACAAAAACACTTGTCACGGAATTCTGTTGGTGTTTGCTGTAAGTCAAGAAGAAGACAATTAAGAACCCTTATTATGGTTAAAAAAGCTGGTCTCAGTCCTTCACCGGGACTCCTCTTCAGTAAATTCTCATGTTTGGCAATATTATGAGAAAATGTTTTTTTTTGTTTAATGCAGATTTTGGAAAGCTGCCATCTGTTGTTGAAGTACATTAACTCTGTTTGACAGCAGATCTTTATTTGAGATCTCTCCTCTGCTTTGACCATGCTTTCTGCTCTAGGAACATTGTGACGAGCTATAAATAAGCCAGCGAGTTAGAACGCCCTGCAGCGCCGGAGCCACTGTTGGTATCCGGTGAATGACTGAAACTCACCCTTGTCCGGCCTAATTTTATATATACACACACACACACACACACACACACACACACACACACACACACACACACACACACACACACACACGCAAGCAAGCGCACGGGCTCATGCATAAACACACCCATCCGCGCACAGCCCTTGTCATTGGAAGTGCCCTTGTGTGTCCGCCTGCGGCATCTAGACGTGATGCTCGGCGTCATAAGCAGCGGTGTTGGTCGTTCAACCCACTTCCACTGAGTCAGGGAAGAGTTGAATAAAAGCTGGAAGTTGTGTGACAGTGTGAGGTAAAGAGAGTCTGACAACAGATTAAAAAAAAAAAAAAAAAAAAAGTGTCAAGAAATAGTGGAGGGACAGACGGAGAAAAAAATGGAGTGGCATCAAAAACAGTTGTGACTGTCCCTGAAATTTATCAGTGTGGACTCTGGCATTTCTATAGAGAATCGGAGCCTCACGCTGTCCATTTAGAAAAGGTCCTCAGCTGTCATGCATTTGTAGTTATTTATATGTGGAGCATTTTATGCCTTTATTCAATAGTGGGAAAATAACAGGAAACGAGGGTGAGAGATGAAACAACAGTTCCCGGCTGGGTTACAACTGATGTTGCAGTTCATGGTTGAAGTCTTAACCCATAAGCCACAGGTGCACTGTAAAGATGTCTATTTTCACAGTTGTGTAAATTTCATAGCCTCTGGGATCTTTTTAGGATCATACAATTTCCATATTTTTTTTTTTTCCCCCCTATCCGACCATTTTCTGCCACTTATCTGGGTTCCGGCAGCAGGCGAGGCAAGTTAGTCCAGATGTCCCTCTCCTCAGCATCGTTTTCCAGCTCCTCCTGGGAGATCCCGCGACCAGATGAGAGATAATCTCTCCAGTGTGTCATGGGTCTACCCAGAAAATTTTTTTTTTTTTTTTTTTTCCCGTGGTCAGTTGACAAAATATTTAGTGGCAGCAATTTTCATCGATCATTCACAGAAAACAAACTATTCACATTTGAGAGGCTGGAACCATGGAATTTATGGCTTTCTGTTATTAAATAATTGCATATCTTTGTATTCAGGACTAATGCCTGGCATTTTTTTTAAGACCAAAAGATTAATGAAGAAAATAATTGGCAGATTAACTGATAATGAAAACAATCATTACCTGCAGTCCTACTTTTCTGAATTGCTTTGTCATCGCTCAGAGGTATCTTATATTCCTGATAATCCCCCATGAAGTGCTGCTTTACGATTACTTTACTACTACTGTTACTTCATTTTTAAAGCCCTGAGGGGAACAAGCATTTAACGGGGATTTAGGCACAGGATCTGTTTCAGTTTCTTGTGTACGGACGTCTATCCACAGCATGTCTGGAGCATTACCAGATGATTTTGACTTTCCCCCTCGGAAATGTCATTGTCAGCTCACGTGTGGGATCATGAGTTTAAAACGAACCTGTTTTCAGTATTTTGCAAATCGAACCACTTTGTGAGGAAGCAGCGAGCTCCCTTCATTGTTTTATGAGACATTTGAGGCTCGGTGTGAAATAGCAGCTTCCTAACAAGACTCCAGCACCTCTTCCTCATTGTCCCTCTAACACCTATTAAATGCCTCTGAGCCTCTATTAAAGTGGGGGTTTTATTGCATCTTGGGCTACCCTGTCCTATATAAAGAGCGCTCATTAAACTTGTGTTTATCTTTTGACACTACATGATGTGGGTTAACACTAGAGTGATCAGCTCAGGCTCAGTGACACTGGAGTATTTACACCTAGGCGACAGGTAGAACAGGAAGGAAGTAACTTTTCATCTCCTAATTGAGACCTTTTCTCTCATAGCTCATAACCCTCTGCCTTTCTAAACTTTGTAAACCTAAATCTACATACAGTTGGGTGTAAATGTGTCTCTGGGAAAGTTTTCACACTGTTTGTGTGCATAAAGCAGAAATGCTTGTTCTTTTTTTTATTTAAACTTATTTTCCTGTCTATGCCCAGGTGTACCGTCAGGACTGCGAGACGTTTGGCATGGTTGTGAAGATGCTGGTGGCCAAAGACCCCAACCTGGAGAAGCAGCTGCAGGTTCCTCTCAGGGAGAACCTGGGGGAGATCCGCGAGCGTTGCCTGGAGGACCTGAAACACTTCATCAGCGAGCTGGACGAGGCGATCCGGCAGCCATAACCCCTCCGTCTGTGACTCAACCGCTCCATCTACGTCCCTTAGGGGTGGGGGTGGGGTGGGGGGGCAGGGGAGGGTCATAAACTTTCAAAGACGGTAGTGAATCACAGCTCATCTTACTGACACATTGGCCTCATCTGCTTCATTAGATTGTGAGTCTGATCATGGGAGGAATGACTGCTGAACGTGATGAATATCTTGGATACATTGTGGATTGCCGGAATGAAGCTACTCTACAGCACATCAACCTGAAGAACAACTTGGCATGGAGAGAGGGATGCCGTGTTGCACATGTGTATGTGGGGATGAACAGTGTTAGTTTTGAAAAAAGAATTTTTACTTTCGAGTTACGTGTTGAAAGTTGTTAATTATAAAAATATTGACAGTTGTTCTTCTGTAAAATGTTGGCAAAAATACATTTTGTCTATTTAAAAAGCTACTACTCTCACATCACATTGAAAATGGGTTTCATTGTTTGTTTAACATTTTTGATAAAAAAAAAAAAAAACGTTGACAGTTGGCATGAAAGAAATACCGTGTGAGACGGTTTGTTTTGTAGTATTTTCATGTAAATTTGTATTTTGTAGCAGTCAGATATGACTTGGTGCTGCTAAATTTATAACAGTTCAATATTGTATAAATTTGTACTGTCTAGAAATGCCATTTCGGTTTTCATTGTGTTATCATATTTTGCTTTTCAAACTTTATAACCCTCATAAAAAGCTGCACAAAGCTTGGTTATTTTGATTAAATGGAGACAAAGCTTTGCACAAACTGAAATGTCTCTGAAGGTTGTAGTAAACATGATTTCTGTTAACGTGAAAGTTATTGTGATCAATTAACACAAGTTGCATATTTTAAAATATTGGCATCACAGACCTAAGTTACTGGCGTTGCATGTATCAATGAGACATTTATTTAGAAAAACACACACACACGTACAATCTGAGGGTAACAAAATGTAATTTGTAAATTAAATTTCAAAATTCCAGCAAACAAAACAATCACTCTTGAAACTTTGGCAAAAAAAATATTTATTACAAGCACCTTTACATCACAAAGCATTTAGCTGGTTATGTCTGAGCAAGGGTAGTGAACAGTTGGGCTGAGTATGGAAAATGCGGGTGTTAACTGCCATTCTCTTTATATTTTGTACACCAATAGTGAGCATTGTGAAATATATGTTAAAATAGACATTGTTACTGAGTAACATGGCACTTTACTGTGAAGAACGCACTTTATGAAGTGCCACGTTCTTTGTTTGTCATGAAATATTAAGGAGGTCTGTTTGTTTACCATTACAACTGCTATTTTTTATATCATACACTTCAAAAGAAACAATTCTTTAAACTGAGGATATAAAAATACCGGTATTAAAATCTTAACTTAGTATATACATTATCATTTGTACTATTATGCATTAAATAATTATTTGGTTAGTTTCTGTTTTCTACTTTTTCAATCTCTGTGTACAATAGTGTTGCCATTTTAATGCACACAAAGATATTGCTGCAAACTTTTAAGTGAACATCTAAAAACAACAACTTAATGGCAAATGCTGAAATGAAAGAAAAAGTTTGATGTCTCCACTCTGCCAAACTGCTTAATTTCAGTCAAAAAAAAGGCTTCCACATTTACCAGTCTGTGTCATACTAGTGCTACAATTCAAATAGACCCAGTATGTAGGCCAAATTTGCAAAATTGATTTTCTGACTATGTTGCACAGATCTGGTCTTTCCTTTGCTGAACAGTTATACTTAAATATTTCTCCTTTCAGTAGATTTTGACCTAAAATGATATGCATCTTGACATGTGGCCATGCACCTTCTATTAGCACATAATAAACAGTTTGTGCACATGCGTTTGTTTTGAACTGCCTTGATCTGTGTAAACCATCAGAAAATCTGACTGTATTGCTTAGTGTAGTGCAGATTATAATGTAAATACACTTTGAACTGTTAAGAGATGATGCAGTTTTTGGAGCGGTGGCTCTTTCTGCGACCAGTCTGTGAACCATGAATCTGGGAAGACAGGGCGGTAACCCTTGTTGGGTAGTCCTCAGCGTAGTAGCGCCCAGCAGCTCGAGGCTGAGGGATCGGCTGCCCCAGGAAATAGCCCTCCTCCTCGGAGTCTGATGATGAGGAAGAGCAAGTAGAGCACCAGTCATCCTCATCTCTGTAGAGACCCATGAAATTCTCAACCCGTGGGTCTCCTTGTGTTGAGCCCTGAAGCATATAGTCAGATCGAGTTTGGGAGTAGGCCAGGGGCAGCCTGTGTGAGGGATGCTGTAAGAGCATGTCACCACATGAAGGGTTTACCAGGCCCTGCTGCTGTGGCTCATACGGCCTCTGTGCTTTCTCCAAGGGCACCATGTGAAGGGCGTTGTCCGAGCGGGTTTTGCGACTCCTGTGGTGTCGGCCTTGCCGGTGGTGATGCTGCCTGCTGCGCCCATGGTGGCTTGTTGGGCGGCTTCTTTCTTGGCCCATCTCATCTGGGCAGTACGCCCTCCGCTGTGGCTTCTCACTCATGGGGTGCTTCCTTATACTGACATCAAACGCATCATTATATCCATTGTCCACAGTGTCGTCGGAGAACTTGACCATCTGAGGAGGCCTGGATTGGGACTTGCTTCTCCTCAGAGCTGGGGCATGGACAAAGGAGGGAGGGAGGCCTTCAGAATGCGGGGACAATGAGAGAAGTCCTCCTGGTGTGCCTCCCCTCATTGCCAATGCTACCTCCTCCGCCTCTGCGTCTCCCTTCTCCATGTTAAGGTTCAGTGAGTTGGTACTCTGGTGATGATGAGATGAATTAAAGGTCCCCATGTTGCTCATCTTCTCACAGTCATCTGCCACCGAGGGATCCTGCATAGCAAGGGTGTAGACTATAGGTCTATCCCTGCCATCTCCATCCACTGACGCGCCTAGAAAGAGTGAGAAGGAGAGAGACATTTTGAACAGATGTTCGACATAAAAAGACTGCACAAGTTTTACTGAATCCATCTAAAGAGTAGTCTCCTTACCAGTGATGTTTGAGAGTGCCAGGGAGTCCATGGAGTCTCCAACACCCTGCTCGACCTTCCTCAGCTCATCAGCGATACACTCAAGGGAGTCTTCATACCACTGCCTCGTGTCTGGCCAAAAGGCCGGTCTTCCTGTGCCAGATTGGTCCTGATCCAATTCCAGCTCTTGGATCTTTCGGGCACTGGCAGGACCTGGATGACTCCCATAAGCAGAGTCTCCCAACCCATCCTGGGACTGGGCCCAATACATTTCAGGCAGGTGCTTCTTGCTCATCAGTCCAGGACTAAGGCTGTTGGTTCGGGACTGATTGGAAGCCTGGCTCTGGGTGGGGCTGGCAGGGGTGGGAGAGGAGGCGGTAACCCCCATGGATGTAGTATCAGGTTTAAGCCAGGGATCAGAGACACTTATGAGCCCATTTCTATCACTGCTGGGGCTGGGAGATTTTAGGGATGGCTGCTGAAGTTGATGTAACATCCCGCGGTCACCAAACTTGAGCAGGAGCTGAGTCATATAGTCTTCATGCTGGGCCCACTCTTCTGGATCCTCCTCTGCACAGGCATCCTGCTCCTCCCGCTCCCTCCAGAACCTCTCCTCCTCCATGCCAAGACGGGCCAGCTTCCGCCCTACAATATCAATGTCACCATCAGCATCTCCATCACCCTCGCTGTACTCAAATGAGGGGACGGTGGCAGGGGGATTAAACAGTTGTGACTGTCTCCACTGTTCGGCAGGCTTGCTGCTTTTGCCCATGCGGACACTGCGCCGTGATTCCCGTGAGCGGGCAGACTGGAAGGCAGAATCAGACGAGTCGGAGGCATGGATATCCTCTCCCTGGCTACAGGCCTTTGAGCAATAGATGCGACCCTGCTTTGGAAGAAAGGGGCAGCCCAGCAAGGAGGTCTTGCACTGGGCACAGCAGAAGCACTGGTCTGTGGCATGCCAGTGTACACCTTCGTAGGTCATTTGGGCATGGTCAACACCTAAAAGATCATGAGATGAAGAGGGGAATAGCCTTAGGTATAGCACTTTCACACATCAGCAGAATCCTGTTCTCAATCTTGGCTATGAAAAGTTTAGTCTTTCTTGCACCTCACAAATATAACTCACCAATGTTTTCACCACAGGCCTCGCAGTACTCTGCATACAGTGACTCGAAGCAGCCACAGCAGTAGGGCCGGCCATCTTTCATGATGTAGCGCTGCCCACCTAGCATTATCTCGCACTCGAAACAAGCGAAGTGCTTCATATGCCAGTGACGACCCTCTGCCTCGGTGCACTCATCCGCAAAGATGATCTGAGGGAAAACATACATTCTGCTGTTAGTTCTGTTGAGCTATGAACACTTTGCCATTGCCATTACTACTACTACTTACTGCCACTTACCTCGTCACAAGAAGAGCACCGTGGTTTGAGAAGCTCAGCGTGGTGTCTTCCACAGAGGATCTTGCCATTTTGGTAGAAATATATCAGATCCACCAGCAGTTCTTGACACGTGGCACACACAAAGCATGCTGGGTGCCAGCAGGGGCTCGGACCTGCTCTGGAGGCAAAAATTGCCATCTCCCCTCCGTTGATGCCTCCGCCACACTGACAATCAGACACAAACAACACATGATCCGTGAGATTTATATATATTTAGATATATATACACCAATTGCAGTGGGCTATAATGAAGAGTGGGGATTCAGATAGGCAGAGCACATTCATCATCGAGCATATAACCTAAATCTGGTGATAAGTATGCTACCTTGAGACAAACGCATTTGGGAGTGACATTTCAAAATAGATGTCACACAGTTAATGCCTGTGACACATGAGGAATGCAACATAAACCAAAGAGATATTATGGAGATAACTATTCAAAATATGCGCCAAAAGGAATATGATCCTTTCAAAACACATCAGTGAACCCTACAGTGATGACACAGGCACAATGCCATTTTATCTTTCACTGCAACAAAAACAGTTTGATTTCACTTGTGATGACCCCACCCACTCTTTTCCTGAGTAGAACTCTTTATATTAACATGGGGATAGATGCACAATAACAATTTTAAAGTGAATGGATAAATTCTAAAACACAGCATAACTATGTTACCAAAAAAGATTATGGGCCAAATACTTATCTAAATTAAAAATACTTAATTTTCTCTCTCTGATTCCATCGGTGGCTGTTTCACTTTGGTATAAAAGTCATCAGTTATTCATCTGGTGTGGCTAAGGAAATGGACTGCATTTTTGTCCTTGACGCTTCAACTGAATACACTGGCCTTGGTCCTGAGTCGAAATATTGTATGACTCAACAGAGATTGTGCGATCAAAGCGTGTCTCAACGTGCAATCACGAGTCTTTATATAACCCAGCGCAGCTATGAGACACCCACAGGCAGCTAGGGGATAGCATGCCCAGCTGTTAACCATTATTACCAGGGTGGACAGACAGGGGCCTTGGATATGAAGGTGTTGTGTGTCCCTGGGAGTTACGGCACCAGGAAACCAGAGTCTGACAAAGTGTGTGTGAACGTGTGTAAATGTCTTCACAATATATCTTTTTGACAACATCAGTATGTGCGGAATGTTTGCGCGAGTGTATGAATGTGCACATGTTTGTAGGTGTGTGCATGTGTGTGTATGTATGAGTGAGTGTGTGGTTTCAGAATGTGTGTGCGTGTCCATTGGTGTGTGACCTTGTATCCCTGTGTTAGCATCTGTGTTTGAGTGGTGACAGGCTTCATCTGCCTGTCTGGGGGAATTAACATGCCCGGCCCGCTTTCACCGGATGCCTGGCAGAGGATGTGGTTTACTCACTGGTCAGGGGTGAATTTGCCAGAAGCCATATAACACTAATATTTAGTTTTGTTGCATCTAAAGGAAGTTTTTCAGAAATATGATCAAGGTCAGCTTGAATGGCACTGCACGTTTTGTTTAAAACGCCATCACCAAATCATAAGTAGGTCAGATTTTAGGATTCTTTCCAACGTTGCGTTTGTGCATTACTCACTATGACTTAAAGCAGGATGTCAAAATGGAGTCCAGGCGTCTCTCTTTTCCAAGAAGCCCAAAATGAGTTTGAAAAAATAGCACGCATCTCCAAAAACATGTTGCCCTGTCCACAGAAACTTGCTTACTCCCTTCAAGAAAGTCTTCAAACCAGCATGTACCTGCATGTAATTATACCAGTAGATGAGGAATGATCTGCAACTTACTGTGGCTTGTTTGGAAAAAGTAGGATTTTAAGACTCTACACAAGAATTACTTATTAACCCCTGCAAGTTTTTGAAGTCTGTCATGCTGAGCCATAGATTGGTGGCAGGAAATTGGCCGGATTCCTCATGAGGAACTGGCTTCTCTGCTCGGCTTGAGCATGAGCCTCCTCAATTTCCCTGCTTCCTCTCTCGCCTTAATGAGGACGTTTATGTCCGTGATTAAAACCATTGCATTAGCCAATCAGGAGTGTGCCTCGGGGTACCATGCGTTGAGATTGGACAGTGGGTGTTAGCTGTTTGTGATATAAATAACTTCAGACCCACCAGTTGGTTTCCTAGCTTACCTTATGGCAGAATGAGCACTAAATGACGCAAGTGGTTTTAGTCTATGTGTGTGTGTGTGTGTGTGTGTGTGTGTTTGCTCCTGGGTATCCATGTGTGACACCTACGTTTTCACAGCGGGTGTGTTGCAGAGCTCGGGGCAGGATCTTGGGTGTTCCTCTCCCCAGTGCCTCCCTTTTCCTCTGGGCACTGAACATGTGGAGCTCCCTCTTTTCCTCCTCAGTCAGAGTGTGGCAGTAACGCACCTGTTTTAAAAAAAAATAGACAGATGAGTTGACAGAATAAAAGAACGGGGGGGGGGGGGGGG
>NW_019525132.1:1868763-1894576 GCF_002814215.2 Seriola lalandi dorsalis | reverse complement strand
GGGGTCAATGTAAGCATAAAAGGGGGAAGCCAGTTAAGAGGATAAAGCAAAATAGCACTTAAAAACATCCAGTCATTACTGCTTTCATCTTTTGCATGCAACACTGGGGAAGTGTATCACATGAAGTCCATATATGGCTGGAAAAAGGTTTAATTAAAGCCAATTCCCCTCAAGGCTGCGTTGAAAGGATGGCGTGAGTGATACACAAACCCTTCCTCTGTGTTTAGAGATGGTGATGAAGGCCCCAGATAAAAGACCAAGACTATCCTAACAACCAGCTCAGTTGTTCTCTAAACAACAGTAAACGATGCCGGCGTGTGAGCACTCTCTACACACACACACACACACACACACTTGCCATCTCTCCTTTTCACACACACACACACACACACACACAAACAGAGAGAGAGAGAGAGAATGCTTATCCCTCCTAACCACTGTTACGCAAGGAATCTGCCGGCAGTTTGTTTCTTCAACCACCAGGTCTGCCGACAAACATCATAAAACTGCTCAGTCAAACACTGTGTGTGTGTGTTTGTATGTGTGTCGAGTGTACCTATTGTACCTTCCATGTGTGCATACAGAGACCACCTCCGTCAGACAGTAGCCCCCCTGTCCCTCCTCTCGGGTGATAACCCCTCCACCATATCTCCTAATGTAAACTCTATTAACACAGATGTGAAAGGAGTGCTGGTTTACACACCATAAAGGTAGTATACAGAAGACATGGCATGTGCTTTATTGTCACAGGAGGTTTTTTTTTTTGTCAAACGGTTGAGAGAATGTGTCCATTGTTTTAGTTTTACTATAAAACCTGGCATGATTGTCTCAGCTTTACTCAGCTGCTGGCTTTAGTTTAGTTGGGGATGGGTATCATTTAAAAGTCATTCTTGCCATTAGAATCCAACACTAATATCAAATAGCAAAACTATATGCCCTTTTTTTAAAACTCGCTTTTCATTTAACAAATACATTAAATTTAATGTTAAATGTTTTTAAATAGAAGCAGCACTACAACAACTTCTCCAATTACCTTTTTCCCCCAACAGGAGCCACGACTTTCAGTATAGTTTTATACTTTGTGCTACGGAAACATTTCAGTTTGAATCCAAGTCGAGTTTACTTTGTTATAAGCAGGACTATGTACCTTATGAAAAAAGAAGTAAAACATTGTTCTTACAAATTAAAAGTGGTATTCATTGCTCAATGCAAAGCACTCAGGGGTTGTGCTGCTGCAGCATTACTTAGCTAATGTTAGTTAATGTTAGCCAACTCTAGCTAGCCGTTGCTGTACAACAGATAATAAGTACGGTAGTCAGTTCGCTGACTTTATGGCTCGACTTTACTTGCTACTGTTACACAAAGTTTTAACATTTAAGTATCATTCTGTAATTGTCACTTGTTGCCATAATAGATGCTTTTCAGCAAAGGTTGCAGGGAAAAAGACTTTCACTCTTTCCTCTCCTTCCTTTCTCTAGCTTCAGTGTCTCTGAAACCACTGATCAGATTTTGACTAAATGTAAAAGAATGATTCATCTTAATAGCTGAATTAATCCCTCTTATCTCTCGGCTTGACTCTAGTCTTTTTATTCCCTACACTATTGCTAATATCGTTGGTGTTGACATCTTTTTTTTTTTTTCACATGTGGATCAAAAGTAGCAACTCCTGCGTCACTCTTTGCTGCAGACCTTCCCTTTCACCCGTTCTCACACACCCTGTCATCTCATTATCTCTACCTCGTTGTCATGCGGCGGCAGCTGGTAGAGGAGCTGTCGAATCCTGTGCTTCTCTCCGGGGCTGTTGACGTACGGCACCCTGTCCTCTGGTAGACAGGAGAAATACATCTGGACCTGCAGATGGAGACGCATGAATGAACTTCAGCAGACAGAGAGCAGTGAAATCTTGTCAACCCACTAGTAGTTTCGTTCATTTGCTTCAAGCACAATTTGAATTTAATGCTTAAGAAGACATTTCTTACAGTGTGGATGGAGGAAGAAACAGGTATTGGATAAATGGCCCATGATGTAGCATTTTACAACTTAGTTTAATATGACTCTTTATTGTAATTTAGTTTTTCTTGTATGTTCCTTTAGACCACATAAATGAGTGAGACATTTGCAGCCACGAGGTCAACAGTGTTATCAGTCTGCTTGATGGGAAGGGAGGAGGGGAGGAAGGGGAAAGTCCAGAGGAGAGGAGAGAAAGCACGGATATCAGTCAAGAGGGACGGCTGCCATGTGTGTCCTTATTTTGTGACACTGTGGGGGGAAACATGTCAATCTCCATCCAGTCACAGGCGCCTGAGTCTGGGACCAGACCTGGGACTGGAAATGTTAATGTTTGCCTAGGCTAATTCCCCCAGACAGGAGAAACGGAAAGGAGACATTCAGTTTGTCAGCCCATGAAAAAATGTGTGGAAAAAAAAACAACATTCATTTCCAACTGAGATGATCTGAACATGTGTATCTTAAATAAACGCTAATGAATGTGAAAAACAAATCCATAGCCAGATGTTGAGCTTCGGCATGTGGTACTGCTAATCCGCTAGTATGGCATAGACAAGAGAATGTCTGCATGCATAACCTTATTTGAACTAAAGCCCTAATGCTGTTAGCATACAGGTTTATAGTGTCATCCTGTGAAGGAAAATTCCACCTCCGGGTAAACCAAACTGTAATGTGCAATGAATGTGTTATTTTGTGCTGGGTTTTTACATTTCTACCCTGCCTACAACTTTAAATTTTTCCTTTCCTTCTCATACAGAAAAGAAAAAGCGTTGAGGTCCTACCTGCTCAGGCCTCAGTCCAGGTGGCACCCACGCATACTCCTCCAGTGCACATCCAGAGTCATCATCTGAGGTGGAGCTCCTCTGAAAGCCCACGGATATCTTCCCCATCTTTCCCCCAGTACGAGCTTCCATGTCCGCGCCTCGAGGTGAAGGACGCTCCCCTCTCTCGCTGCGCTCCAGATTCATCACACACGAGCGCTGTAAACAAAATGGGAGGATTTAGGAATCACATTTACAGAAGTCTACCTCTCTTTTTTTCTTTTTTTTTTTTTTTGCTTTTTGCTTAATATGTTTTCTTAATTATACCCAAAGCTCTGGTTTTTACCTTCTGCACTTCTTGTCACTGATTGGCTGGGATACTGCTGATCTAGGATTTTTGTAAATACCTCTCCACTTACTTTTAAATCCTCTATTTCTCAACAAGAAAATTGTTTTTATCCCAGCAGTGACTTAGCAGTTCTACAAATCAGCTTGAAAAAAAAAAAAAAAACAGGAGGAGCAGACTGTTACTTTAAAAAGAGGAAAAGGGGGAGAAAGAGACAACCTCTCCATACCACTGCCATCCTTTCACAATTCAAACCTCTTGAGTCACATTCAAGAATGTTTATGCTATTTTCCATCCCATTAAGGCTCTATGTCATACTTCCTTTGTTTATCCATTACAAAGTCATTCTTGATAAGGTGCCTGAAACAGTGTTTGTCCACCTTCAAAGGGGACGTCAGACAAATTTAGGATGATACATAATGGAAAGTTATACAAGGCTTTTTCCAGTACGGTGCACTCATTCAACCAGACTCTTGCCTTATTGGGTGTATCTCACATTTTAGGAAACAGAACAGAACATTGTTGGGTACAGAAGCTTGAAAGATCTGTATTTCTTCTTAGACCCCATTATTTGGAGTAGTGTACAGATTTGTGTATTTACTGCCTCATCAAATACATTTGGACAGTTCTTTTAAACTGAGACTGTAAGGCTTTGACATAACATGATACAACAGGAATTTCCAGCTGTTCCCCGACCAAACATCTGTTGCTCTTATCCCCTTGCGCTGCAAAATACTGAACGTTGTGAAACACATGAAACCGGGACAGAGATTTGCAGCTACGTCCAGGAAGTCGCCATTGCATAAATGTTCAACTGTGATCTTGAAAATGCAAAAAAAAAAAAAAAGCGGTGACAATGCTTACAAAAATCTTACAAATGATTTGGTGCATTCGTCCTCTCAGTCTGCAGCGTGAATCTACTTTCATCAGCGTTTAAAAACAAGCTTATTTCCCCCCTTCCTCTTTACAGGATGATAACAGTTGGACTGTTACATGAATAGGGATTAATCAGTCTCGTGGTTGTGTGCCTCCCACCTTCAGCAGTAGCCCTCTTATCTCAGCAGCCATGTTCTTCAGAGCCTTCTCAGCCTGATAACAGTGCTGTAGTCTCAAGGTGTTGAAAAAGCCACTTGTGATTTGCCCCGCTCAGCTCTGCCTCTTTGACATGCAAATCTGGACCAGAATAGAACTTGTTTGGGTGAAAACAGTCAGAAACTTCACACAGACCCCTTCTTTTTTTTTAAAAAAAAACTGTAAGTAGGTCTGAAAAGCAGCACTATCAGGGACATTAAGGCCTTGATGGCTTCTATTGACCAATCATTATGCCTGTTACCTGAATCCAGAGCATTTTCATTTCAAATCATGCTTGTTCCAGAAGATAGCCAGTTGCTGAGGGTCTGTATGAACATGACTGGAGTGGGGGACTCAAATTGCACACTAGAACTGGAAGGAGCAATTTCCAGCATGATGGTAAACATAACAAATGGTGCTGCCTGTTTACCGAGCGCTCTAGAGTCTTTACTTTTGAACCAAGAGCTACTAAATAAACCGTTAGCACTGTCGAGGAATATATATTCATTCATATATATATAATATGAAAAATATACATAATCTTCCCTCTTTTCCCACCCGCCCCCTATTTATTGTTGTACAGACACTCATCAGATAAAATAAGCTGTAAATGAAAAACTGATATCCTTGTTATATCTGTGTTGAAGTTTATAGTAGCACTTTGACACCGCTTTTAAGTCATAAATTAGTGCCATAAGAAAATGCGATAATGTACTGATGCCCTAAAGTAATGATTTTCTTGCTTGTGCCCCCTCCAGGGGTCAAAGGTCAGCCGCAACTGAACCCACAATCCAAACACTCGTAGAAATGTCAACCGTCTGCTCAGCTGACCCTCCAGGCTTCCCACACCTCACCACGTAGTCAACCCCCAGAAACAAGCGAGGGGAAATATTAGCATTCTGATTAGCATACAGTTGAATGAAGCCCAGGGCCTCAAAACACTGAATATACAGATTTGAAATGCTGTTAAAAGTCAAACCAAAGCTCTTATCATGGGACAAAAGGGTATTTGACTGTTGCTTTGTTCCTCAGTGACTAATCTATCAGGTTTTATGGTAGAACAGATAATGTTATCACTCACTAGCTTCTCTTTACCTGTTCTGCTTTATCTCACCTAACCTTGTTAAGACCCGTAAGCTGTGCAATTAGATGAACCCAGTTTCTTTTTTTTTCCTCAGAGATCATTTTGCTCACCCATATCAAAGACATTTTTGTGCAGCTTAGGGTTTAGGAGTAGTAATGTTTCTTTTTAGCTGATAACGTGGGTACAGGTTTGGTTTGCAGCTAAATTTATACATGACATCTGTTAATAGACAGATATGGGCTCAGTGTGTGACATCCACAGCATCGGGCCTCATCACTATGTCCCATTTAACATGTTCAAAAAGGCATGTGCCTAAAAAAATCAAATCTGGGCAAGTTATTGCAACTGTAATGATCAACTTGTCCACGAAATAAGTGAAAAACGTCACCTTCATAACTTCTCAGACGATACAAATTCTAATGGACTTGTTTTGTCCAACCAACAGATCAAAATCACAAAGATACTCAGTTTACTGTGTGACAAAGTGAAGCAGCAGATCCTCCCTTAAAAGAAGCTGAAATGTTTGGCTTTTTTGCTTGAAAAATTACAAAAATCATTATTCAATTGTCCAAATACTCAGTCAACTAATTGATTAATTGGCTAATCGATCCGGCTCCGGTTTGGTATCCTTTAAGGACTGCTGTCTTCCTCTGACCTTCAGCTCTCTGGACTCTCATCCCACAGCTTATGGGGAAAAGGTGACTGCAGATTCCTGAGCCAACATACACAGCAACTCACATTTCACCATGTCACCTCTTGGCAATAACACAATGGCTTTCTTTGTCAAAAACAAAATGTCCACCTATCCCTCCTCCAAACTTCAGCCACGGTGGAGATGTTACAGATTGAGGCTCAGGGGGTTAAAAAATAGAAACTTTTCTTTTTTTTTTCTTTTTTTTTCCAAAGACATAGGGTCTGTGTTAAGACGGCCAGATGCAGCCAGCTAACGATTAAATGCATGCTCCTCCACTGCTTAACTGACACTTCTTAAAGAGGCTCTCCTTCACCGAGGATTTAGCAAGTCAAACACGTGTTAAATTCAAATGAATACAACCCCAGGGTAAACTGAAGAAAGACTTCCTGTTTTATGGAGAAGTATGATTTTTACAGTTTGAGCCAAAGTGTATAATATGTCTCAGTGAGTAGATATTTATTCAAAACTGGTGCATTAGTTGCAGCTTTAATTACCTGCTGCAAATTTAGGAGGACAGATTTAGAGATATTAAGTACTTATTGGAACCAACAACACAGTTAAAAAGTCTATTTTTCTTAAACATGATGGGATTTACTTTAGAAAAACCATTAAATTGTGGAGTTCAAAGGCCGAGGTCATTGCTCTTTGACTGCTGAAGAGTGTTATTTTAATGCCAAATGGGTTTCAGGGGGTGCACAGGAGACTTAACACAGCTGGCGTGAGACCACCTGCACACACACACACACTCACTTCACTGCTGTCTACGCACACAAACACAAGAATCAAGACCTGGACATACATCACGAATAGGGCAATACACACATGCAGGATCACCTCTCAGACAGTCTGCTCAACTCAGCCATTCATTCTCTTCAACTCTTTTCCAATGCTTTCAACCAAGGAAATCTCCCACAATTCCACTGCAATACCTCTTCATCAACACATCTAAGTAATGGCGGAACTTAGGTGCAAGCATTTTCCAAAGTGGAGCAGCAAAAGTGCTCCTCATTCAACAAAGTCTTTCTGCATGTACAGGTTTACTCATCCATGTTCCTCTTACCTCCAGGAAAAGCATCTCTCTTTCCACCTCCACATAAAGCTCTCATTCACTTCCACAATGCCCCGGCCACGCAGCGCTCCAGCTACATGTCTGTGGCGTCGAGCTCAACGGATCCACGTTCTAAATCAGAGCCAGATCCCACTCAGTCGGGATGTATTCCCACCCCCCCGACAAGTCAGCCTTTTGAAAGTCACTCGTGACGCGACTCTCACTCACTGTGCAGCTGGGGAGCAGCTCACTTGGCCATCCAAAATTTCCAAGGTCCAAAGAACAAGGAGGGAGGGCAAGAGAGGTGACGTCTCTATCTGGAGTGTCTGTGATCCCTCTGAGTGAGTGGGAGTGAGTGGATGAGTGTCTGTGTGTGAGTGTTCTCTTGGGGGCAGCCAAGCCTTGTCGGCCCCTCCCTCATTCCTCCCCTCCAGAGCAAATCACCCTGCACTTCAATCTCACACACACACACACACACACACACACACACACACACACACACACCCCATCTCTATCCCTATCTTACCCCTTCCTCCACCAGAGTGACATCAAGCCCTCCACCCCGTCCCCCGACCTGGCTGCAGGATTCCTGAGAGCCAGATGACATGTCCACTCAACTCTCACACTCTCTTTGTCCCTCTTTCTTTATGTCTTATTCTTCCTTCCTCAAGATTTTTTGTTGGCATTCCTTTCTGAAGCAGTGTAAAAAAAAATAATACATTTTTTTAAAAAGCATACATTAATTTGTCATTATTTTTATTCCCAGTTTAATTCTTAATTCCACTCCTCTTTATCTCCCACCAAGACAAAATGTCTATTTATAATACAAGCAACTAAACATTCTCACTCTCCCTGTCATTAAATGGTTCCTGAGGTCATCCAGTCTGATGCATCTCGTGTCATTTGCTCTACTAATGTCACAATAATTTGTACTCAGCTGTTAATTAGGTTCCATGGCGGTTAAACGCAAATGTTCTTGCCCAGCTGCTTCATTATCTCAACAACACTGATCATTTGTGCACACATTTGGGGAAAAAAATCAGAGCACTTAAGGGATTTAATCATAAGTGCTATTTGATGAAAATGAAACCTCATTTTACAAAATGACTGATGAGTCATTGCTGAGCAACCAGAGTGACGTCTCCCTTTTTTTTTTTAAGGACATTAGCTTACTCAAACTTGTAATAACATATTTTTTAGGCACTTTGGGGCAGAACGCAGCTATAAACACAACACTGGCATACAGTATTATCACTCTGAGTTGATACTGTGAGCTATTTGTCATGTTCATGTTCCCCTTTACTCTCCTTTTAGCTCTGTTTTGCTCTCCACCACCTCCTGGGGAAGCTTAGCTATTTTCACCAGCTTGTTACTAACTTTGTCTGCCTGCTGTTTGCTGTTGGTTTTTCTCTGAGAACAGCTGCGTGCTGCAGCTGAAAATTATGCTACTGAGACCCAAAACAATAGTTACAGGTCAGAAAACCAAAACAATGAGCTAAAAGATGCTAAAAAGCTTCTATAAAGTTGAGCTAGGTTGATAATTCTCTGTGGGTTCATTACTGTGAGCGATCGTTTTTACATACAAGTAGTCATGTGATCCATTGTTAATATAAAAATACTGATAAGTGCAGCTTTAAGTCTTTGTTTGCCAACATATTAAAACTTGAACAAACTGGATTCCCGATGTCGGAGGCAATGGATCATTTCAAAGCAGCAAATCATTTTTCTTTCCAAAATCCGACTCCCCATGTCTTGTTGGTGTTCTTCTGGTTAAATATTGACTGTGCTTCCTCCTGAGTCAACCTCATCCATCTCAGGAAATTCTCACGCAGGGGACCTGTTTGCTCACCCCGTCACTGATGCTGCCGCCACCCCCCCCCCCCCCCCCCCCCTTCCTATTTTGGAGATCTGAATGAGTGCGAGGAGAGGGGTCCCCTGCCCTCATCTCTCACTTTAGCCGGTGACAAAGAGGTTATTGTCATGCGTGTATTGTGAGCACTCCACTTCAGGAAACTCATGACAATCCAGTAGAGCTAAAAATGAAGAGTTTTTTTCCATAATGAGACGTGGACCTCGTGAAAAAGCTGACGCCTGCATTATTAATTACAAAATGTGAAAAGTTGCATTTATTGCTCATGAAAAAAAAAAAGTGCAGGAAACCTACGCAGAAAAAGAATCTGCAGACAAAACAGTGGACGAAATAGTAAAAATCCACTTGATACTTTAGTGGAAGTCTGATGTGATTTATTTGGACAAGTTGTGCATCGTCAGTCTTTGTGAAAGCCTGAAAAGCCGCAATGGCTTCATTTAAAGAGTCAAAAATGACAAATGAGTTTGCTCAATTGTCCCGCAGACAAAGACGCTCTCTCCCCTGACAACCCCACAAAGTGACTTGCACAGAGGGCAACAGAGCTGTTTGTCACATGCCAAATTACCTGTTACAAATGAGAAACGACTCCGCGAGCTAAGTAGTGCAGAAGAGTGAGATAGACGGAGAGATGCTCTCTTGTGCATAGAGATGAGATAGTCTATTTGCTTTCCTTCTTTCCTGGCATGCTGACACATATTTGAAATTGAGACAGAGGAGAGGGAGGGAAGCTTGGCAGTCCAGTCGGAGGGTAAACCTTTCAGAAAAGCTCTCAAGTTTTCCAGCAGCCTTGGCACCGCTCTGCAAGTGTTTAACCCTCCAAAAGATGTGCATTGAGTTTCCTGATATTTATCTGGATACACATTTTGAAAGCTCTGGAAATCTTATTTCAGGTAGAGGGATGTCTGTGGCAGACAAGTACTTAATTCAAATAACAAAAACAGACAATGAGTGGGCGAGGAATGGAGGACACGTCCGAGGATGAGCGGCCCTACCCCAGACAATAGGCAGATATTGGCCCTTCAGACTGGGCCTGGGCTTGTCGCCAAAGACCCATGGTTCTTTTGAAAAAAAACACAAGAGGACGGATGACCTTGCTGTCTCCTCAGCTTCCTCTCAGTAAAAAACAGAGGGTGTGACGGAGCAAAAAACTTCTGAAAGTCTTTTTAGTGTTGAAGGTGTCTGTTTGTTTATCTTTCAGAGCAAAAGAACATAATGGAAAAGGGTTTTTTTTTTTTAACTTCTAAGAAGACCAGAAGTTTCTGTCACAACATGGGAAAGAACCTCCAGATTGCCTTCAAGATAACATCAGGATGTGATAAGATTATCCTGCAGCTTCCTCCTTTCACAATATAAGCAGGGGTTATTAATGGATCTTCACCATTATAAGGCAAAGACATCATGTATCAGCACTCTGCCAAGCCACTGGACATGTGCTAAATGGATGATGCTCTGGTCTCATTCACATGTCTGAGGCTGATGAGCACCAACTAAGTAATGGAGGGTTTATGCAGTGACCTTTAACCCCAGTCCTCTACACCAACAGCGCATGTGAACAAATGCACAGTTTCCCCAACAGCTGGAGCTGCTTTAAATATGACGTTTTTAATGTTGGAAAAATGGCAAGTACTCCGTGTTATCAAAACTTCTGTCACTTCACTGGCAGCTTCACATTTCACAGCAGCTGTATGAGACTGATTGATCCACCCACTACTGATCCAGGACAAGAAAACACCCTGCCTTGAAATGAAGCATGAATCTGATTTCATGGGTCCAGTATTAAATGAAAGGCCAATATACAGCCCAAAAATATTGGTCTAACCCTAAACTCAGTGATTTCAGAAGTAAATTGGACTGAAATCTTTGGATCAAGTCTCTCAAAGGACCTTTTCAGCAGAGTTTTCTTTCCATGGCAGAAGCTTTGGACTGGGGTTCAGACAAGATCTAGTGGCCTTTTCTGTACTTGAAATCCAAGACCAAGTCTAGACTACACGCTGCCTGAACACACACACACACTCTCTCTTTCTCTCTCTCTCTCTCCCTCTTACATACATACACACACACACACACACACACACACACACACACACACACACACACACACACATGGCACACTTACTAATTTCTGGCTGCACATTTCACCTATCTTTTGGAACAGAACTCAACTTGTAATTTGTCCTTTGCTTAACCTCTATTGTGCTGAGCTGACATGCTCTCTTCTCCAGCAGCGTTGTGCTTCATTTTCATTTCTAACAGTCATTCACACCTGGACTCGACGACCAGCCCTGCATGCGTTTCATCCCCAGGGGGCAAGAAAGGGTTTAACTGATCCCTTAGAATGCAAATATCAGGGGAAACATCCCTCTGGTTGTTCAAAACAGAAATCAACAAGGACACTGACATGTCTCGACTTGTTGCAGGACAGTTTGTCATAAAAAGCCAAACTCAAACAGAGCATGGAGACAAATTCCTGATACTAAAGTAGCATAAAGTGCAAATTGATGATGAAATATGCAAAATTGTGCAAATAAATCTCCTACTCAGTACAGTTACTATCCTTCAATGGTGACTTTCAGGGTTGATCCATGTTCGTGTTATTCCACAAAAGGTAAGGGTGTGTGAAAATGATCAGCAATTAAACATAATTTGTAGGAAACATGGGTGTAGACTGAAATTACTATTGGATTACTATGGGATGGCATACAGTGACACAATGAAGATGTTATTCTGTGATATCACCATCAACAGCCATGTTCCCTGTCTCACCACCTTTAAAGGCTGGGGTATGCTCGAAACAAACAAGTTTGCACGGAAAATCATGTGACCACGTCTAATTGCAATGCTTAGGTTTCCTAATGGCAACACTTGAAGGCAGAGCAAAATGTCTGAGTTGCAGGGTTACCCCATGCTTCATAATAAGAGGGTTTAAAAAAAGCTGTAATTCCATCTGGCCGGCACATAAGACTGTTGCTGTGTGTGTTGTGTTAGGCTAGCATCAATGTTGCACTACTTTCACCAGTGTTTAATATGTCATTGCCAGCATTGGCATTAGCTTTAACATAGTAAGCTAGTGGTAACAGTTAAGTCATTTTATCTTGCCAGGTTATACAGTGGCGTCACAACCAGTTGAAGATGTACGAACAAGAATCACATACTTTAACTCTACAGTCATTTATTGAAATAGTCTTGGGTTACACCAAGGGGTTTGTCTGTGTTCACCCATCTGTTACCAGGTGCATGCAGAGCTCCCTGGTCCAAATGTCAAACAGCAAGTGGCAGGATCCAAGGGCTTTAGTAGAGGGTGGGGAACCGGAATGTACCATCTCTAAACTAGTGCTGAGCGGTTGTTTTGTTAAGTAGTGCATCCATCCATCCATTTTCTACCGCTTATCCTCTGGTAGGGTCGCGGGGGCTGGAGCCTATCCCAGCATCTTTTCGGGCGAGAGGCGGGGTACGCCCTGGACAGGTCGCCAGTCCATCGCAGGGCAAACACATAGAGACAGACAACCATTCACACTCACAGCCACACCTATGGTCAATTTAGAGTAACCAATTAGCCTAGTCCCCATTTTGCATGTCTTTGGACAGTGGGAGGAAGCCGGAGTACCCAGAGAGAACCCACACTGGCACGGGGAGAACATGCAAACTCCACACAGAAAGATCCCATGGCCGAGCCGGGACTCGAACCCGGAACCTTCTTGCTGTGAGGCGACAGCGCTAACCACTGCACCACCGTGCAGCCTTAAGTAGTGCAGAAATGCTCTTTTAGGGCCAAAGTAAATCTATGAGTAAGCAGTCATTATATTAATGTATTAGGATAGGTTGAGAGAGAAATGTATTTAGATGTAAATGTTCTGTATATTGGTTGATTGATTACAATTACCTGTGGTTTGTCTCATAGGAGGGGCTTCTGGTATAAAGCCAGGGTAGAGGCAGTCCTCTCCAGAGTGCAGCTTGGGCCCTGAAGGGCAACAGGAGCAAGAGCCCCACAGTCAAGGGCCTAGTGTTGGATGTTTTTTTGCTACAAGTTCACTGTTGCACCACTGCACCCCTCATCTGACTGGCGACCTCAATTAAACAAAGCACCAGGTGAACATTTTTGCCTCCTTCCACCACTGTGTCAAATCCCATAGTCTGCATTTGCAGAGAAGGAGGAGACATGATAAATTTTACAAATAGGGGTAATGAGGGTGCACACTTTTGGACAGTCTTTCCCCAAGGGCATTCACAGTGTTGTACTCGTTTGTATGCAAGAAATGTGACGGAATAAGTTGAATAAAGAATGAATAACATCTGGCCAATCACTGCATGAAGTGGCTGCACTCGTCAGGCTGTTGCTTTTTGAAAGTAGCAAAAATCATCAGATGTATAAACCAATTTTGGGGGTCATACACTGTATGACTATCTGTTGAGCGCTTCGTTTGAAGTACACTGATGCCTTAAGCAAGAAATTCAACTACATTCTACTCACTGATTGAAAACAGTGATAGCTACAAGAAAAAATCCTGAAAACGTTCTTAACACAACAAGTTACACTGTTGCCAAAGCTGACAAGCCCAGACAAATAAATCACCATGGGGGCATTTTAAACTCTGAAAGTGAAACTTGATTTTCTACTGAAGATTGCCCTCCGTGACTACATCTAAGATTATTTTGAATTTTTAGTCTTCTGTATGACCCTGTGTCATGTAAGCTAATTTGTTGTTAATATAACGACACCAACACCCACAAGACAAATCCAATCCACAAATAAGGGCATATCTGTAGCCTGATTGTATCTGTTTCTGCTTTTAATAAGCAATGTCCCACTTACATAGGCCATATGCACAGTGGGTGACAAACCAGCTGACACACATATTTGCTTCACAAAAAGACCCCAGTTCCGCGTCTCAATTCATATCCATTATGATTCCACCATTCAGCCCCATTCACACTGACAGACGCCTCTCAGCAGCCTTTCACACCAGGAAATGGATCTTTAGCCATCACCAACAAGGCCGGCCAGCTCGACTCGCTGCTGCTCTATCAGATCTGTGGAAGTGTTGCTCTGTGGTCTCACCAGTTCAGTGTTAATATTCCCTGACACTCCCAGGGGAGAGTGTGATTTAAGTTCCTAGTAATAAAACCCTCGGCTGAGATACGTTAACCACTGCAGGGTGTTACCTACACACCTTTGGGACAATAGGAGCAGCAATAAAAGTGCTATAAGATGCAGGAAATTGTCAAGTAACTGGGATGGGAGCTTTGGTAGAGACTGGGTGGAGAAACTCAGAACTCTACTTTTACCATTTTGAAGGAAAATGTGTAGGGGGCATTTTTGATGTTGAGTTTGGGGAATGGCAATATTGGTCGGTCTGTTCATCACTTTGGTCCAGACAAAAATATCTTGACAACTATTGGATGGACTGGTGGAGATGATTCCTACTGACTTTGTGGTCTTTGTGATCTTCTGCCTTTTCATCTAGCGCCACCATCAGGTGAAAATGTTCTTTTTTTTGGTGAAATATCTCAACATCTACTAAGTGAATTGGAAAGTGCAGTGCCTGCAAGATGACTAACAGTCATCAAGCTGTACATTTAGTACTATTAGCAACTGTTAGCATGCTAACATGTTAGAGTAACAAGGTGAACATAGGATTGCCTGCAACATATTAGCATGTTAACGTTTTTATTGTGAGTATGCTAGCATGTTGATGTTAGCTATTAGCTCAAAGCACCGCTGTGCCAACATAAAGCCTCACATAGCTGCTAGCCTGGCTGTAGACTCTTAGTCTTGTCGTTTTATCTTCTTTATTGAAACGCAAGGCAAAACGTTACCGCAAATTTGATGAACTTTACCTGGGATTTAATGTGGATAGATGGAGCCTGTATCCTCGTTCTCACAAGATCAAGAAAGCTGTCTGGGTTTGAGTTTGGAAACTAGGGCTAGACTCCAGTCATCAGCTTACATCCAACTTTTGCTATTAAATTCTCTATTCATTCTTTTCCAAAATAGTAGGTATCTCATTTTGGATAAATCATTGCAAAATGACTATAATTGCTACTTCAATGCAGCTACTGTTCAGCCTTGCATGTGTATCTGTCAATCTTTATCATGCGTTTTGTCCAGCCTATATCCCTGCATATGTAGCCAATTATTCTGACATTCAAGTGGATTTTCTGTAAATCCATTCACTACTCACAGGCTGATTAGAGTCTGTTGAGGAATTATGCTGTTTCAGGGCTAAATAGTTGTCAAAAACAGTACTGAACCTTCCGTCCCACATGTGTAGAGGTACGTTATTCATTATTTTCATTATTTTGCATGATTTGGCAAAGTCAACCTCATTTAAACTGCTTAATACTTGTCATTACCTGAGTGTGACGTAAAAGTCTTAGAGGTCCCTGAAGGCTAAAATGCCTTGCCAAGCCAAAGTATCCGGGTGGATACAAACTCTTTCATCAGACTATTAGCCTCTGTGGAAAAACAACTTCAGTTATGCTGGAGACATGTATCCTTGCATTATTACAATATTTGTTGGCATGTATCTCCAACAAAAAGGCAAACTCTTGTAATTCTTTAATTAATCGATCATTATCCCCTGTGAGTGTCACCAAAACAAATTAATTTGCTAGGATTAGAAGCTGCACTGCTCCTCGGGTGTAGATTTTGTATTTATTTATTCTTAATACTGCAACAGGTGAGATTTCAAGGCACACACTCTTCTTCAGGCCAGAACTCCTCTGCAATGTGGTGTTGAGAATAAACAACAGACGCTGTGAGCAACATTCAGTGTGCATAGTGTTCTTCCCACTGTTTATATTTTTGCACAGCACATTCAAGGATTTGATTTTTGTTTTTGGTTACGTTTTGCCAGGCACAAGTGAGCCTACACAGTCTTGCTCTCACCGATGAGCTAAACTGGCAGCTACAGTAAACTGACTCCCTCTCCAGCCCACCACAGTGTGAAGGAGCTTTATAATACCAGGAATTTGCATGAGATAGGACTGTACTTTCACATCGTCTTAACACTTCAGCAAGGAACTGGAATATAAGTGAGAAACACCACCACAAAACTGTAATACATACTTGGAAACAATAGAATCCTATTGTCATGATAGTACTGTGTGTGTGTGTGAGAGAGAGAGAGAGAAAGTGAGAGAGAGAGAGAGAGAGAGAGAAGGGAGAGAGAAGAGTCTTGTGCATCCCATCCAACACTAATTTGATATTGTTAAGTGATGCATTCCTTCTTTAATAAAAACCAGAGGTCACTGCAACCGCCACTGTGAAAGGAGTGTGTGTGTGTGTGTGTGTGTGTGTGTGTGTGTGTGTGTGTGTGTGTGTGTGTGTGTGTGTGTGTTTGAAGCGTCTTAATAAAATCCCAGGCTGCTGCGATCACACTCACTCACATATAAAGTGAGGTTCAAAATGATCTTTGAGAGAAGATAAAGAACAGGCAGATATTTATAGCTGGAGGGCTGGAACAGAGGGGAGTGATGGAAAAAAATGAAAAAATGTCAAGAACCTGATTGTCTTGTTCTCGTTGATGGGCACAATGTACGAATCACTGCAGTTTTGCTTCACTTGAATAGTGATCTAAGCATGGGGGGTCATGATCAGGCCACTGATTGTAAGGCCCACAATCTGTAATAACTGAAATAAAAGACATACGGTGAAATATTCCAGCTGCTCTTTTAAGAAAAAGTCACAAATACACTCTTACTTGGCCACACACGTAGTTCCAAAAGACTATGGTAAAAGATAAAAAACTGGTTTCTCTTGTTCTTGTGAAGAGAAAAATAAAAGCAACGCACTCCAGCTGCTTCCATTAGAAATAAATATGTTATTTTTGTTGTTGTTTTTTTTTGTTTTTTTTACTGGCCTGAAGCAGCACTGTTACTGCCACTCCGTGAAGTCCCTCTATCAATCTACAATAGGCATCCATGAGGCTGATTTACAGCGTGTCATGTTTCAGCCAAAAGAAACAGATAAATTAAAGACTTTTACTGAGCTCAAACTAGAAGTAAGCATCTCCTATGAAAGAGAGAGAGACAGAGAGAGAGAGAGAGAGAGAGAAATGTAAAAACAGCTAAATATGATGACATATCACGCAACACAAGTGGGAGCGTTGCATCACATTGAATATGGGAAAGCTGTAATGTTATTGTAGTAATGTGTGTGTTTGTGTGTGTGTGTGTGTGTGTGTGTGTAAATCCCCCATGAATATTGTATAGGAGATAAATGTAGGCCAGGGATTGGGGTTGTATACACAGAAGCTTAATGACAGGACCCTGGAGGGATGTCGCATCAGTCAAGCGGAACAGACAAACACACGCTTATACACACATACACTCACACACACACACACACACACACATGAACTGGCTGTCTATTACACAACCAGCACCCTCACTTTCCCATAATTTAGCACTGGAAACACAACAAGAGCTGGGAACGGCGGGTCTGACCAAGTTCACAGCCTCCGGCACTTTGTCACACTCGGGATACAGTTTGGCCTACATGGGCTGGCACAGTTCTCAAGGCAGCACAGTGTCGAAGAAGGGTGTGTGTGTGTGAAACCATATAGCCTTTAGTTCCACATCACATTCCCAAGGCGCTTCTTTTTTTTTTTTTTTGTTTAGCTTTATATGGGTTACTGAGCCAGTGATTGAGAGCGAAGGAGATTTCTTAAAAGCGACAGATAACAGAACAGCTGAGTGATATCAGCTCAGCTCGGCACGGCGACGCTAACATTTTGGTGGCGGGTTTGGATGCCACGGGGGCGACAGATATTGAGGCTATGTGTTATATGAAAGTCGCCTTGAGCTCCGTGCTTAAATAAACTCACTATCACAGGGAAAGTGGCGTGACTGGCCATTTTGCGGAGTGTTTGCCCCCCACCCCCCTTGCCTCTTCTCCCAGGGACTGCGGTTGAATTTGGCCAAGCAGCCGCTGTTGGCATTCCACACTGACCCTCGAGTAGCTGGCCTGAGGTTCATGGGTAAACAGACGAACCGTTTGGTGGCCTGGCTGTGTAATTTTGGAGCCTGTCTCACCCTCTCGCTGCCTGTCTCCCTCCTTGTCTCTCTTCTCAGCCAGCCATATCCTCAGTTGGCCTCTGTGTTAATTCAGACCTACCTGACAGTTCTGACTAAAACCTTCTGGGTTTACTATCAGTCCTGCTTGGCGACGGGCTCAGCTCTCTAAACATACACTGAAGACTAATCTGCAACAGATGGGAGACGGACCGGGGAGGAAGTAGTATAAGGAAATACAGCATATTTGTACCCCTCAGAACCAAACGATAGGGTTTCATTGATGTCCCAAGCAAAGCCGGAGGACGGTTGTAATGATGTGCACAGCGGCGGCTCCCGGGGGCTTAACTGGACATATTACTTGGAGATATAAGCTGTCCATCCACAACCAGATGTCTGAATGTCCCGGAGGGGGATTCCTTAGAGTCCTCTCTGAAGGGAACACACACACACACACACACACACACACACACACACACACACACACTCATTCACACACTCCAACAGACATATGTGAAGTATTGAATAAATAAAAACATGTGCATATGTGCACAGATACATACGCAGTACGCGCGCAAACACACATAAACAAGCCCGCACATGTTGGATTTCACGGGTGGCTGGTTTGAGATAATGAACGCCTTAGCCCCCAGTTTACTGTCTGGTTTTTGAGGTCATTAGTATAAACACAAAAGACATTTATTTACCACCTCATTAATGCAAGTGGCAATTTAAGCTCCCTTTCACAGGCAAAAAAAAAAAAAGAGGAACGGATGGGTCTCACAGCGCCGAAACCCAGACATCAGTCAAATCACTGTTTGTATTAGTTTTGCAAAGAGCACTTGGGAAGCCCCAAGCTTTCATCATCTAACCACTACGGGTGCATATCTGTTACAGTCTGAAATTGTCCTAGCTGAAGGATACGCTGCTGCTTGATTGCTTGCCATAGAGCACAAAGGCAGTCAGGGACTTGTTTAAGGAGGGAGAGGTTATATAAGAAGACAGTATACCTACTTGTAAGAAAGTGCAGTTTTCACTTTAAGGAGCACTTGACATCCAGAAATGTCTGGTATGGTTTGTGCATGAACAAATAACAATAACAAGCAATAACAGATTTTTTTCAATTTTTTTTGGCTGTGAACTCAACACTGACATATTATCACCTTTTTAAGCTGATATCTGGAACGTTAGCAGCCTATTTACTCATCCAATAGATACGTAGCAACATCAGCGTTCATTTCGAGCCACCTGGCAAATATAAGTTCAACACTCATTCTTCTTTACACTGTGTTTTTGGTCTCACATTGTCTCCTGTATGGTGCTGGGCAGGTAGCTGAAAACCTCTGCCTGCTGTGGCCATAAACAATACGAGAGCGGTGACAGTCAACCGAAACAACCAGCTAAAAGACGCTAAAATTAATTTTAAAAAAGAACTTCGGAGACCCCTGCCTGACCCCTTTTACATTATACAGTCTTTTGATCCATTGTTACCCTATCAAATATTGATTATTGCAGCTTTAATGAACATTTTGTACTTTAAGCAGGACTCCTGAAAGTGCTCAAGTAAAAGCAAATCTGCAGCTTTTGGCAAATTTGGTGAAAATCCTGTAATTTTCCCCACCCACACTTATAAAGTATTTATCACAACAGGCCATTTCCTGACTCCGGGTGGCATCAGATTGGATGCAGCAATTTCCCCTCTGGATGGCTTAAGAGACTGGTATTCCTCTGGGATGGTGTGAGGCTACCCACAGATACAGTGACAGATAGGACGCGTCCCCAGAGACCCTCTGAAGAGACAGACGACCACCCAACAGCCAAAGGTTTATGGAAATTTATAGAGATTTCTTCCTGCGATTGTGCAACCTACGTTTGTCGCAAAGCTTAAAAATTCCTCTCTACCTCATCTGCTTCTGTTTTTATTTATTTATTTATTTATTTTCGAAGCAGACTGACGGTGATTAGCCCGCGGAGAAACCGGAGACACACAGGCTCGTGCGAACATCCTGTGCCATCTGAGGCTTCATGCATATTGGAACAGAGGTGAAGTGGTGAAAGAGAGGGGACGTGAGCAAAGGAAAGGAAAGGAAAGGAGCAGACTGTCCCTGATTAGGGCCTGAGTTGAGACGTTCTGCTCAGGAGCTCGTGTTAGCCTCAGGAACACCCCGTCCAACATGTTAGACCACATGAGACCAATTTAAGAAGGGAAGGCTGAAGTTTAGTCATGTTTTCCTGATGTACGCACCCTAACACTGATCCCAGACTCACAGATAGAAAGTTTCCCTGTACATCCATTTTGGAATATTTAGGAACAATTCTGATTATGATGTTTTTGACATGGCTCTGCACTTTAAATTCAGCTATTTTTTAATCTAATGGTGGCCCAATAATGGCTTTCTGCAATTATTATCCATAATATACTTTATATCAGTGGGTCCAGGGAACCCAAGGGATCCTTGAGGGGGTTCCCAGCAAAAAGGGTGATAATTTTCATTATAATTTCATCCATAAGTAACACTTTCTAAAAGCTAAAATGGGGGTTGGTGGTCTACTATATGTCAGTTTGAGGGGTCCTTGGTGTGATAAAGTTGGAGAACCACTGCTTTATATTCATGCCCAAAAAATGATGCAAACATCTGCAAGTTTATATGCTTTGATGCGAAAGACGATGTTTTGATCCCACTTTCTGGGCTCCACAATTTCACCACTGCATGTAAACTGTGTACCTCCAAAAATTGTCAGCTTTTCACAAACAACAGAAAGATCAATTTTCGGTACCATGGCGACGGGTGGTCCTTTAAACTCAAGTAAAAACCTGAAACCACCAAACATCAAACGGTGAAAAAACGATCACCCGGACTGGGACCGGGAGGTTTTCCACATCACAACAGCAATATTGTGTGAGTGATGTAGCACCCAGCAAACCAGAATCTGTTATGGAGACCTTTAATGTTTTTCCCAATCAAAAACAAAACTGAAAGCTATCATTTGTGTTCTGCCGCAGGGTGGTCATTTGACTGGGAATAATTACGTGGTTGTAGCGCAGCGATCTTGCCTTCCTATACGAGACTGTGCTGCTATCTATACTGTTTACCTTTACTTGAGCTTTAAAGCCTTTTAATTATTATCATCTAATAATCATCACCTTTAATGTCTCCATAACCACCGCGACTGGAGACTGGCAGTGTCTGGGCAGGTGTGTGTGTGTGTGTGTGTGTGTGTGTGTGCGTGTGTGTGTGTGTATATGTACATCTGTGTGTGTGAATGGCTTTAATCATCATCAAATAGAGCTGTGTGTATAGGTAATTAAGTTGGTGCCAAATCGACTCTCACTCGCAGGCACGAGTCAGGAACTCCCAACAACATCTCAAGCTTTTGCGTCGCTTCGCAGGCGCTGCGGGCAACTTTATTTCAGCTGCAAGTTTTAACACAGAAAAGAGTGTAACTCCCTCGCAGAGTCCATTACTCAGTGTCATAAGCCCTGGATTACTTACTCTTCCCCACAAGCTGACCATAATACCAGGTTGCGGAGCCAGTGCGGCCTGCAGGGTTTGGTCTGAAACCACTCAATGAGCACAAGGATCACGATTAGCATCTAGATCAAGGAGTGTCGTCCCAACCCCCGCGCATGCTTTCACACACTGCATCCTTCACCTCCTCGCCGTAGCAATGGTTTGTGGCGACTGTAAACCTACACACACACACACGCACGCTTCTCTTTCACCATTTACAGTGCAATATTTCCTTCCAACATGAAGGGCATGACACAGAGTATAGTTTTCCATGCCATGTAGAGAAAAAGCAAAAACCATTTGCACTTAGGGCTTCAACTGATTGTTATTTTCCTCATGAATTAATCTCTTGATTAATTATAAACTCTATAAAATGTGAAAAAAAGGCCCATCACAGCTGCTCACAATCCTAGCTGACATCTTTAGTTTTGTTTAGACGTCTTGTTTTGTTAAACTGCGTCCAGAAAATAGATATAGAATTACATGGAATAGAGAAAAGCAGCAAGTCCTCATATTTGAGAAGCTGGAATTAGTTGGAGTTTTTTTTTTTTTTTTTACCAGTATGATTAATAAAGGTTGGTTCCAGCACTATTTCCATATAATCTCCCACTGCAGAAGTGGAGATGCATCTGTCAGCTGGTAGAACTGCGTGGTTCCTCTCTAAAATTCAGAGCATTTACCTTGAAATGTCTGTTTTTCATTGTTCACTGTTCTGTTTCTGCTGTTCAGTGTTCGGCCCTTCACACACAACTACAGGGGATAGCTGCTTGGCAAGCTAATGTGTATGTGTGTGTACATATATATATATATGTGTGTGTGTGTGTCTGTGAGGGTGTGTTTTCTGAGGTTTGGAATAATTTACACAACCCCACACTCGATTAATTCCAGTATGACAGCACAAACCTCGCCTGTGTGTACACATGTTGGTCTGAGGTATTAGGCTGACAGAGACGCACAGAAAGAACAGTGTTGACTTACTAATAGATGAAGCTCTCTCTCTCTCTCTCTCCCCCTCTCTCTCTCTCACACACACACACACACAGAAACTTCGCATTCATGTTTATGTTTCTTATTGGTTCCATTTATTTAATCTAATGTCAATCTGTGCTCCAACTCAAACACTGGGACACAAGAAATCTGTGAATACTTCTCCACGATCCCCCCTGTACCAGAGTCAGCCAGCAGCAAACCATCCAAAGTGCAGGCTATACACTATTAGTTTATATTATATATTTGTCATGGGGGGGGGGGGCTGTTAAATTAAGATAACCAAAGATTTAAGCTCTCCATTAAAACGTTGCAGAATTTATCCTCGTGTTGTTTTGAATACTGTTAATCTCCTTTCTGGAATTGAATTCTCAAACAAAAAGAGGTAAAACACAACACATTTTTTGAGGTCTTCAAACGGTTTTACTGCTGTGATCAGATGAGGTGTTTAAACCGAGGAGCCAGTGGCTCTAAATCCAGAACACCATCGGTCGCTGAGCAAAAAAAGGTTTTCCAGGAGAGTGTCCAACAATATCAAAACAATCTCCAGGCTGGATTTCCTCTCTGGCACTCATACCCCGCTGGAGAATGAGAATCTGGGTTGCACATGAGAAAAACGAAGAGCTGTGGGACCAAGCCCCATGTTTCTAATCTAAAGATGCTGAAAAATGAGTCTGTCAGTTTAGAAATCGTCCCCTAAACAAAATGTCAGTGGGGAATTTAGAAAACGAGATGCATTCATAATCCGTCCACTCCAGTCCGTCACATGTCCAGTCATCCTCTGTCTATCTCTGACACCTGTGAAGGTCATCTCTTCAAGACCTGCTTCACATCCTCCCCTCTGATTCACATCCTCCTCTGCTCAAGTATTTTTCTCCTCCTCGCTCCGACATGTTTAAACACAAATCAACCTTTTCACCCTGGCTTGCCTTTGTTATTCGCAGAAACCATCAAGCCTTACTGTTATAAGAACACAAACACCTCTAATTGTTTTTTTTCCCCCCCCTGATGCCAGTATTCATGCTGAGCTAGGCTAACCGGCTGCTAACTCTAGAGTTAATGCGAATGCACAGACACAAGATTGGTCACAATTTTCTTGCTATCTTTCAACAAAAAAAAAACTGATACATTTATTTAAATGAATTCCTCTGTTGCACATAGGTTACTCTGGATGATAGCATTACTCATATAAATTATACAGATTCGAGACACTGTTCAGCATCCATTAACAGCACAGAGTCAGTGTTATGTCCCATAGAAGTCAAACATGCCGATCATTTCTGCTACTGGCTGATTTGACTCTCCCATGTGGTCCAAATGGCTGACCAATTAACAGCAGCTTAACTCCTGAGACCAAACACCTATCTCTCTCTCTCTCTCTCACACACACACATACACACACACACACATCCATGAACACATGACCACCATCAGAAATGCAGATACACATAAAAACACATGTGTGAGCATGTAACAAGCAAAGTAACAGACATGCAGATATCTATAAGCAGTTGCACCCAGTACCACACACAGGCAAGGACACACACACACACACACACACACACACACACACATACACATACACACACACACACACAGATACATATACACACACACACACACACACACACACACAGATACATACTCATTAACAAAGGCTTAGCATTGCAGCGTGTATAACCCCCAGCAAAGTATAGCATAGTCTGGCTGATTGGCCTCCCACAGAGGTGGAATACACCTCAGTCACCTGATCCCTGGCTGCTCTGATCCTGGATCAGCTAACTACACAGCAGTCACTTGCAGTGGCCGAACCTACACGGCATTGTGTAGTTCAAAACTTCCTAAAACATCCCTAATATCAAGATTTTGAATTTAAGCTACAGAAATGTCGCAAAACAAGTTTCATACAAATTTTAAGACAGGGTTTACTCAACTAACACTCATATGGGCGGCTTGTTCAATCACAGCAAAATAAAAACAAACATGAAATGGAGCTTAGAAATGAGAAGGAAAAAAACTAGAGTGTAGCATTCACACAAATGCAAAAACACAGCCAGATCCAAAGGCCTGCAGCTCTCACTGCAGCATCTTCACCAAGCTCCCCAACCACTAGGTGCCACCACTGGCTTCAATACAGATCAGGCTGCACTGTGAAAGTCCATCTTAACACGTCATTATAGGACTCATAATCATATGACTGAACCTACATGAAGAAAAACACTCAAAGAAATCTTGAAACTATATATTTATATTGAAAAAGACTAAAACCTAAAGTTAAAGTTAAACTTTTTTTCTTACACCTGTTTTAAAAGTAGATTTAAAGTCTGAGGCATGACTGATCATGGGGGAAACGCCGTCCTTGGTCAACCGTTGTGTGTGTGTGTGTGTGTGTGTGTGTGTGTGTGTGTGTGTGTGTGTGTGTGTGTGTGTGTGTGTGTGTGGCTGAAGTGATGTGGCTTCACTTCGCACTGTTTCTGCGGATCTGGGCTGTGGTCTGTCAACACTGATGCGACTACGAGGGGTTCAAGAAGAGAAGCTGAGCGAGCTCGTTAAAGCGAGGAGAAAAGAGAGGGGGACAGTGAGGGAGAGAGAGAGAGAGAGAGAGAGACCACCTGAGTGACAAGCAACAGCTGAGTCCACACATCTGGAAACCAAAACGCAAACCCCTCCATTAAAGTGCGTCTTTTACGCACACACATACACTTTCCAAGCCCCTCAGTCTCCCCCTCCCACACACACACACACACACACACACACACACACAGAGCCTCCCACAGCCACAGATTCACTTTTTTTTTTTCTCAGTCCTTCTTCAGGGAAAATGTGTCACAGACTCAACTCAACTCTTTTCTTCTCGTCCCGTGTGTCTGGCCATGAAGTAATGGAGGGACAAATCATTTCCATATTTGCCGATGCATGAAGATCAAGGCGAACAAGCCTCTCTACACTTGACCTACAGTTCTTGTGTTTTTTTTTTTTTTTTTTCATAATCACACATTTAATGCAAACTCCTGCTTTCATTCATACACACAGCTTTCTGTAAGTAAATTAAATAGCAAGAGGGTTGCAACATTTATAAAACTGAATGAATCTGAGCCCGAAGCCTTCACACTCACCTCTCAGATGCAACAACTTTGTCCGGGGTCGGGCTGAATATTCCGTTTATCAAGATATAATCACGACTGTGGAGGCATCCGGGCTGGCTGCAACACAGCGAACGCAACTCTGTGACGGTTTCCAGTCCTGAATCAGCTCAGTGGATGTAGTCTTTCAGTGCATGATCATGGACAGAAGGAGAGAGAGAGAAAGAGAGAGGGACGCTCACCAGGGCTGAGCGCTGCGCAGCTCTGGCACCAGGTTAAAGCGTTGAGAAATGACATTAGCTCTGCTCTGCGCCTATTGGCTTAAACATGAACCCCCC
>NW_019525132.1:1827432-1868743 GCF_002814215.2 Seriola lalandi dorsalis | reverse complement strand
TCCACCAGATGGAGCTCTCTACTGGATCTTTACAAAGAACCAGGACCAGCACCACCCTCCTCCACACACACACACACACACACACACACACACACACACACACACACAGGCCTCCCTCTCCTTCTCACTTTCCGGGACATTATACTCTACAGCCTACATCCATGCCATTTGTTTACTGATATGTTCTTGGAGCATATTTATTCCCCATAAGATAGGAGGAGCTCGTCAGAATCTATGTGTTAAAAATACCATGAAGTATGATGAGGTCACTGTAAACTCATCATCCACCACCATAGAGATAATACAGCAGCAATTATGTAATAAAACGTCCTTTTGGGTTCACCTCTTTCTCAATACACATTTTCCGAGGACCATTTCATCTGATTTATGACGGTTATGGAGGTGGCGGGTGAACATACCGGTTTACCCTATCTATGGCATGTATGACATACCGTATATTCACTTACTCCATGCGTGCGCCACGTGGTAACCTCCTGAAACTCAAAACTGACCCTAGGTCATGATGTGTGGTGTGGTGTTATTTACTGTACACTGTGTTATTCCAGGCCCTGTCTGGTATACGAAACCATATAGCCTATATGTCAAGTATTTCAATTACCCAAAGTGGCTTCATTTACTTGCAGACACCAATGGGCCATTAGTCAATATACAAGGGAGCAAGTGTCAGATGCTCATCTGCTGTTTTCCTGGAGAGTGAATGACAAGAGTTGTATCTTCATCGACAGCTTCATCATCATCATCAGCCTGGGCAGCTCAGGTGGGGCTGTGTAGCTTTATGGACAGATGGAGGTTTTAAAATAGGTTTGTCCTACTCTGTTGAAAAAGGATTCACTTCACCAGTGAACCCAAGAAGAGATTTCATGTTTTACCCTGTGGCGCAGACTCACTGAAACACTGACCTCCCAGCAGTTGTAAAGTTTAAAACTTGTCCGTCTTGTTCTTGGTTTCACTGTCTATGCGGCTGGAAAGCTTTGTGTCTTTTATGTCTGAAATCTATGGTGGCTCTGACAACGTTTCACTCAGTTTGGCTTGTTTTGTTGCTGATTTCCACACTGTTAGAGTAAAAATGGATTGTTTTTTACATTGGGGCTGGTGCCAGAGTGTTTGCTTCCAAAATAAGAGCATGACAGGAAGAGGCTGAGAAACACTGATTTATATCCTCAGCAAATCCATCATATTCACTAAGAGCATCAGTTGAAGTATTAACTAACTGACCTAGAATTCAGTGGTTAGATGGTCATAAGCAGGCTCATAACCTATTACAAGGCCAGTGTCGGTGTCATCGTTTAATGAAAAAAGCATCACAAAAGTGCCATTATTTCGTTCATGGCTGTCAAAACTCTTTTGGACACAGAGATGAAGAAAATCAAGAAATATATGTTTTCAAAATGCAGCAGATGTCTGATTTGTGGAGCAGAGTGTTTGGATTGAATTTTTCAGTCTCAGCTGTGGAGTCAGGGGAGCGAAGAGAGCCGCTTGAATGTCCGTGAACCTGGCAGTGTGACAGAGAGAGCAGGTCAAACAGTATGGCTTATTGTCTGTGCCAGCGAGTCAGTCAGCCCACACAGCGTGGGGACCCATGGACGCCCTTGTTCACCCTGCTGGCTGCTGCTCTGACAGCATCTGACAGCTTGATTTACAACTTACATTTCACATTTAAGTCTTTTAGCTTCGCTCTTATCCAGCGGCGCTCACTCTGGAAGTCAGCAGTAGAATAAGCCTCAATTCATAGATCTCCAAACAGTGAAAGTGAGCAGCGGTATGGCTGCTAGAGCCATGGCAACAGATGTAAACAAATATTTCATTTGTGCGTAGAAAATGTGCAAAACAGCTTAAGACTCAGCTCTGTAACTGAGCAGCGATTCACTCCACTCAGTTCACCTGCTGTGCGCCACATCACACACACACACACGCAACTACACACCTGAAAAACCACACATAGCTGCTGAACTTTTTTAATGGGAAATCTGATCATCTTCTATGTCCCGATTGCTCTCTTTTCACCTGTTCCCTTCGCCTCGACGCAGAATAGAGCCGGTCTCTGTGCTTCGCCTCGGCTCTTTGTGCTCGCACACAGACATCTGTAACATTAAGCCTATTTACAGCAGACACAGAAAGAGGGAGAGGGGTATAAAAGGTAAGCCTATAGGCCTACACATGCAGCCAGAGAGGAAGCGAGGATCAGTGCAGCGTGGAGAGCACAAAAGGGGCCTCTGGGTCAGTAAATCCTGCCCCTGTCACCTTCTGCTGCGTGGAAACACAGTGCGGCTGATGAAAGTGTCAGATCCGGGCGCAGCACGTTGTACATCTCTGATCCTGTCTTTTATCTCTGTCTTTTCTCCTTCTCTTTTCTTTATGGAACACCGCTTTGAAAGCAATCCAGATTGATGTGGGACCACGCGCTTTATGACGACAGCTTGGATGTCATGAGCAATGAATAGCAAACCACTGCATGCAGAGGTTATCTTCCTATCAGCGTATCTGGTTGTTGGAAAGGCATCTCATCTGATCTATACCAGGCTCATCTGTCCTGCAGTGGCCTGGTTAGTTATCCCAGATATTTGTCATATTTATTGGATTTGGGAAAATGAAATAATGATTTAGCTTCTCTGCTCATGATTGATCATTAAGTTTAATGTGGAAATGTTAACTTGGTCCAGGGTAGTATATCTGACAGCAGTGAGAGTGAAACTAAAAAATGTGGCATATGATTTCAGGACTGGTCTGAAAGGTGATATCTGCTCATTAAAAACACTGGATAACCTCACACCATGTCGTTAACGTGACTAATGAATTTCTGCATTTAAGTGACATTTAACCCTGTGAAACTATGTCAGACAGAGGAGATGAGTTGTGTCTGGGCCTCAACCAGCTGGAAACCTCCAAATAGCCATAAGCCAAGTGCTGTGAATCCAGATATCTGGCATTAGATACCTGGGATGCTGGCTAAAATTTAGCTAGCTGGTAAAATAGTCTGATATCATTAAGCAATATGCAGAAAAAGTCTGCTTCCTCTCCTGGTTGTGACCCACCGGGCCCCTTCTTTCTTTGACCTTGTATAACCCAGCTCCAAAACCTCCAACCCCCTCTGTAAGAATGAGGTAAGTGGTTCCAGATTTGGCCTAAAGGAAAACTGTCAATCAAGCTGTGGGAGCCTGGGCCGTGTTTCGTAATGGCCCGGGTTGTCCACAAAACATCATCTGGAGGAGACAGTGAACTGAATCAGCCTCTCCCTTCTAACTGTCTCACTAAAAATAAACTCAGGGCAGAGCTTCTTTTTCCCTTGTAATACATCTTTCTTTTTTTTTCTTTTTTTTTTTTGCGTTGCCATAGTTTTTTGGAAAACCCGTTCACAATAGCTACAATCATGTTTGGTTAGTCACTGTCACTCATCACATTTATCTACCTGTAATCTATGTTGTCTTTCTCCCCCTGTCATTTGTCTATCTAGCTGTGTCATCTCGTTACCACAGGCCAAATGGGCGGTTGGGGAGGTGGGGGTGGGGTTCATTATTACCACTGCACCGTCATCAGATGCATCAGCTCACTTGAGTCAGGGAAAGTTTGGTTACTTACTGGAAGGCTCTCCAATAGCTACAGAGTCATCCATTTTTCAAATTCTGTTGCAACCACATGCATAAACTCGTTTTTGTTTCTGGAATGGAGAAATGACTTTGTTTTTTTTCAACAGTCACAATAAATCATGGATTCAATTGTCACTTAAACAAATGTCGACAGACTAGGAAAAAACAAAGAAAACCAATTGATTTGAAGTGATGTGATGATGCATCCGTGAGAGCTGAAAACTTGAATCCCGAGGCATTATGAATCTTCTTAATACACGAAGAGAAAGGAGAGAGTGCAGAGCAATAACAGAGAGAACTGAGAGAAATTAAGTTACTGTGAGCTCCGAGGCCATGGGTTGTAGCTAGCTAAAGTGTTTCTAGCTGGCTTACTGTAACAGTTGAGACTGGCTGAATATGAAGCTGCAGCCAGCTGCCTGTTAGCTTAGATTTGCACACTGGTGTATTTGTTGGGGTTATACATGCTGAATAAAAGGTGTCAATGGATTTTGTACGGATTAAACACGCTGTAAAGTGTTCATCAGAGGTGCTGGTAGTTGGATTTTGTGATTAACAGAATTAAGCTAGCTGTTTCTCCTTGCTTCCAGTTTTTATCCTAATCTGAGCTAAACAGCTCTTGTCTGCTGCTTCATATTTACTGACATAAGAAAAACACATATTTCACAAAATGTCTTTTAAACTAAACAAAAAATAAACTAACATTTTAACAAACAACATATTCTCTTTAGCCGAGTGTCCTATCCAAGTGTAACTAAGGTCAGCAACTAATTACTATTAGCATGCACAACATAAGTCATTTTAAAGAGGAATACGTAACTGAGAATGACAAGTGGACCTTGCAGGGTGAGATGAGGTATGACACTAGAGAGGCTTAGCCAACTATTTAAACTAATTCAGGTATTTTTATGAGAGGAAAGGCTCTGAGTGAATGGACTGGAACACAGTCTTTCCTCATTTCTGGAATTCCTGCCACCTCTGAGTGGTAATTGTTGAATGAAGTAAATCAACAGTCGTTGCCCCCCTACAGGGACACTCACACGCACACACACATGCAGATACACACAGCTTCCTGACTCACTGGTGTGGTGTTTTTTTAGACAGGTGTGTGACAGCGAGTGAGCACTAGTTAAATGTTAATCCCACTAAGTGGATGTGCTGTTCGTTGCTCAAGTCCCTCCACACAAAACAACATCTATGGTGATAGCTCTCAAAATGCCCTAATTAGGCTAAAGACACACTTCACTTCCGCCGTGCTACCTCCAACCTGCGCAGGACCTCCAGCAGTTAAGCTACCATAGCTGGCATACCTGAGCACTTTGTCAGGCACTTGAACCCCTGAGAGCCTAGCTGTTTAACTCTTGAGTGTTTGACCATATTAGGTCAGGTGGTCATTAAGCTCAAGTCAAGTAGATGGAAGTCGCCATGTCGCTGCTTGTGGCTTCCTGCTGCGTCCCCACTCCTGAACACAATTACTGGACATGTCAATCTCTGTCTGGCCAAAAGACCCATACTCAATTTACGTAAAGGATTTAATGGCAGCCCTTAAGAAAGGCTGTGAAAAGGGTGTATCAAATATGTCTGAATTGCAAAGTCTGAAATGTTTTAATGCAAATAAATTAAACATTTGAGTTTGGTATTGAAACATCTGGTTTTTGATTGGTATTTCATTGGATAAATCATTTGGTAGAACAGAAAAAGAACTGGATTGTTAACATTTATTACTGATGAGCAAGAAGCATTCTGTTGTGCCTATAATTGCTTTCATATTTTAGACATCTGTATGATGCTTTTATTCTTAGTGAATTATGTGATTTTGGGAAATACGAATAAGACCGCCTTGACATGAAAGTTTGATAACGGGGATCAAACCTTTCCATCAAAACTGTCGCTTTTACTACTATAGTGCACATTTCTGCCCGTTCCACTGATTGGGCACCAGCAGATCCACAATCCAGACCCTTAACTCAAACATCTGTATTAATCCAAAGAGGGTCATTTTTAGACGGACCGACCTCATCTGCATGCACAACTGCAATGTAACACCTGACTGTGTCTCTGGAGTGGAGTTTCCCCCTCAGGGCTGTATACTGTAAGACGGTGAAATCCCAAACTCAGCAGCATCAGTGTTGGTCGTCCTGTAACTCAAGATTTAGGGTTTGGGCCTTCACAGTGCGTGATGGAATTCTCAGTTATTGCTAATGAGGTTTACCTTTGTAAAGCGGTGTCAGTAAACTTTAATGGTGACAGGCCAATCAGATACACAGTGCGTGAAATATTATAAACAGTCATTATTGTCATCATTTGTAAACAATGTCCAAATACTAAGAGTCAATGAATCTACATAACTTTAAATATGAGAAAGTAAATGTATTATCAGAGTAGGTTTCCTAAGTGTTAACAACTTATATTATATTTTACTACAGATGCAAATATTGACAAGAAATCTATGTTAGGCTATCCAATCTCAATGGTGTCAGCTGTTTCAGATAAGATTATGCATACACCACTATCCCACCATCTTTTGATATATTAATTGCAATTTTGTCATTATAGTCTGGACACTGTTAGGACTATCAATGCCTAATAATTAATGCCATTAATGCCTGGATCAAATCTTTGACCATACATATGACTGCTCATCTACTTCTCTGTGTATAGATTTTAAAGTTAGTACCTCACTCTTTGAGTTAATGCTAAACTTCTCCTATATGACAGTGTCTAATATTTAAGCCTTTGCTGACCCAAAGACCACCACACACGATCAACTCTCCACGGCAGTCAAACAAAGGAGTGTATTTTACATGGATTCAACATTGGGTGTATTTGAAAGCTGCAGCCTATAATTTTAATGATGATAATTCACCTTGTGTTGCATTTGTTAAGTTACCATTATTTACTGAACTTATTTACTGACTCCTGTGACAGTTATGTCACTTATTTGTGTTAAACACGGTTTCCGAGCAGGAGCTCCTCCGAATACAAACTGAACTGTGTGTGTGTGTCTGAGAGTGTATTGGTGAAGGGGGTTAAACAAATGAGCCTTTTGGCTTGGCGCTTACTGAGGCGAGCTAAAAAGCAAACAGCATCGGGAATTTAGGCACGATGAAAACACACACACACACACACACACACAAACACACACACACGCGCATGCATACATGCAGATAGAATGACAAGGGGTGGGGAGCCTCACTGGTATGTTTCAGTCTAAGAAAGAAAGAAGCCCGCATCAAATCACCAGTCTTTCACATACATCAACTATACGTGCGCACCGGAGGTTCTTGTTGAATTTTATGTGCGTTCTGGGTATTCTGTAATCACAACTAAAGATTTTATGTACCTGTGCATCTTTTTATGCATTCTTTGAAAGTATTTCAAGCAGTGAGCCAACCTCCCTCCTCCCCCTCCTCAGGGGTTTTGGCCTCAGGGAGGAAGTGTGTGACAGCACGTAGCTCCTGGACCATACTGAGGAATTTGCCTCACACATACACACTCGCTTATGTACGAGCGCGCGCACGCACACACATAAAAATCCAGGGGATATGTCAGCCAAGAGCAAGACTGGAGATCAGAGGGAGGGGGAAAGCGAGGAAGGAGAGGAGGATGAGGGATCAGGGAGAGGAAAGGAAAAGAAAAGAGAGGAGAAGAAAGACCTTGGGTTGCACTCTCGCCTTGGGAGGCCAGATAGAACAAATGTCTTCGACAGTCCAGAAATGAATTTTCCTGCCGTTGTAACAACCGCCGCCAAATACGTCAAAGCCTCCCTACAGTCCCCAGACCACAGCATGTCAAAGACAGATAAAATATTAGGAAAATACTTTATTTGAAAACTCTTTGAAGGCTCCCTAACTGAGGTGTCCCAGGAGACTCTGTGTCTTTCTCTTGCAGACGAATTGTTCGATTTTAAACAGCTGTATAAAACAGTTTGGTATCCACTTGGAAACAATACCATCATTTTGCCCATCAAGTTGCTGACTTTACGAGATGATGCTCTCTTTTGGAATGGCCCGCCTGACATGAAAGAAAGAGTTAGGCATTTTGGGAAATTTACACATTTACCTTTTTTAATTTGTGAGCTTTAGAGTTGCTGGAGGGCAGATTTTATTTACCTTTGCCTAGCTGTTTTCATGTACTTTGTGCTAAGCTAACCAACTGCTAACAGTAGCTTTAGATTTACTTTATGTTCAAAGTTTATATTCATATTTATTGAAAACTTTATATTTACTTGGAATAATTTCTCATAAGCCAAGAAGGGTACTGTGGGTGGTCAAAAACTGTCGAGTACTCCTCCAGCACCCCTCCTCGCTGTCGTTCATTCACTTATACTTGCAGTCAGAAGCATTATGCTTCTCTTAAGCCTGTGTATATTCTCATTTGTCCAGGTCATAGTATCCTAAAGGAGTTTTTTAAATCGAAAACAACTGGACTAGGTTATTTGTCTGTGAAGACGTTTCACCTCTCATCCAAGAGGCTTCATCAGTTCGTGTACGCATCTGACCAGGCTAGGACTGGTCCTACTTTCTGGTGTGGAGACCCAGGTATTTAACCTCTTGTGGGCGTTCACAAGGATGATGATGTCACTGGTTCCCTTTTGTGCTCCAAGTGTCAACGACAGTCGTTTGCATGACTGTCGTTGGTGGAAAATTGGTTTCAACTTCGTTAGTGCTCTATTGTGTTATAACGACAGTCGTTGGAGTCACATGCCACTAAAACTATGCTTCTTTTCTTTGCATCTACCAGGTCATGTAACACTAGAGGAATCTATTTTTCAAACTTGTCTCATATCTCCATTTGCACATAAACCCAGCGGCTTTAGAGGTGAGAACCTGGCTCAGATTGGCAAATGAAACTCAATGGATCCCAATGAGAAACACATGTTACACACACAGACAGTCTCCCTAATGTACAAATGAGTGCGCTAACCCACACACACTTGCGGAAACTCATAGCCGTGTTTTGTTTCAGATGATATATGCGCAGAAAGTATATACACAGGGCGTAATCAGTGATCCAGCCCTCATAACATACAGGTTATGATAAATAAAGTGATGATGCAATGCTGTGTTTTATGCCTTCCTATCAACCTACACCCAGGGAAATGTGCGCTGTGTGCCCTTAACTAGCGCTCACAGCCTTGTCCAGCAGAAAACCAGGCTCCCACAGGATCAAGAGAGAAAACAAGTGCAGATTTGGGCCAGATAATGCAGTCATTATTTTCCTTGAGGAGAAACAAAAAACTTTTTGGCAACGAAAATGTGCCTGGCAATTTCACGGAGTCCTGCACCAAATCATATTGATTTAATATGTATGGTTTCAGGAGTTCAATGAGTTAGTTTGATGCATCTTTTTTTCTGCATTATGTCTGTTGCTCACCAGTTTAAATTACTCTAGAAACTGTCATCCGGTCCAAATCTTTTAAAAAATATTTTCATATCCGATATCAGTTGCTTGATGACAGCAAACTTATTAAAAGCCCAGGGCTTTCCAGTGGCTGTGTAGTGTTTAGCAGAAACATTTTCAAATATAATACTCAGAGTTGGTCTGTATTAACTGCCAGATAAGGCACAGTTACAAGACACAACCCAGATAAAGATGAAAAAAAATCGAAGAATACTATTTCTCTCATATGCGTGATCATATTAACACAAGGGGGACATCCACTCTCCAAGTTCCATTAATCATAAAGAAATCAAGAAGGTGGAAATAAGCTCAAAACCAGATGAAGGTATCCGCATTAGCTGGCTTCATTATGACTGCTTCAAACTTGACTTGCAGAAACTTTAAAGCTACACAGCTTTGGCCCTGTCTACACTTGGCAGTAAAATGGATGATGAAGTCACAACTGGACAGCTTTGAACCCTAAGAAGCAAAATGGGATTAGATCACTAAGGACAGTAGTTCTCAACCTTTTTTGCTGGTAACTCCTTAAAACAAACGGCTGTTCATGTGAACCTTTTATCAATGGTAGTAAGCAGTTGGAACAGAAAACGATCAATGATCATGACCCCTTGTGTTGATCTTCCAAATTCAATGAACCACTTACTTAAGACACAATCGCAGGTCATCAGACATGCAATTTGTCCAAATTTGTAGTGTTGTGTGAACAAGATAATCCTAAATGATCAGCTTTTCGTTTCAGTACCATTGAATTTCCAAATCTTCTGGAAAAATGTATCAAGTTGAATGCAGATGAAGGCACAAACGTCGAACTGCGTAGATCTGATGATTACTTAAGGCACATCATGTCAGGTGTGAACTGCTGTTGTAACTTTGGTAGGTGTGTCAATGACACCTCACTCTGTTATCAATACAACTGGGGCTTATATTGAGTAACCCAAGAATGTATTTGCTCACATGGTCGGAACAGGGTCTCCGTGGTGGAGCCCGTGGTGTTTGCTTTTGTACAACCTCACATTTTGGCTGAATTTCAAGGTTTCATTTAGCAGCCTCGTGAACGGCGGTGACAAGACTTGAATTGTTTTTAGACTGAAAAACCAAATTTGCATGACATCAAGGTCAGTTCGCTTTCTTGCTGAGATTAGATGTACAGATGCCACTCTTATATCTGCATGCCATTGGGCGATTAGCTCAGCTTAGCACAAAGATGCAGCAAGAGTGCTTAAGTATAGTTCCTAAAATGTTGAACTATTCCTTTAATACGAATTAGTTTTACCGGCACTGATTGGCTTTTAGTTACAGGAGAGAAGGCCACTCTACTGTAAGGGCAGACAATGCATCAGCACACACACAGGGACAACATGGACATCACAAAATCTCATTGAAGAATCTTTCTGTACGACATGCTGACTGGCTCTGGTCTTCACTATATATTCCATCACAATCTCCCCAGCCCAGGTGGGTACGGTAGGGTTGAATTAATCCATTCAACATGTGTTCTGCGTATGGGTGAGCATGTGTGTTGGTGTGTGTCCAGAGGCTCTTGAGGTTCGTCTGTGCAACACGTGCCCGGGAAGTTCTGTCATCACCTCTGTGAAGAGTGGAGCAGAGAGGGAGAGGAGCGGCGAGAAGGAAAGGGAAGAGCGGAGACAGATGGAGGAATATCAGGGGAGGGGAGAGCTATAAAAAGAGAAGGAAAGAAGGGGGAATATGAGGGATAGGGGAGATACTGGTGGGGCGTACAGAGTCGTGAGGAGGGGCCGGGACTCTCTAGAGGAGGATCTGAGAAAGCTCTCCCTGTTGCTCCTCTGACAGAAATCTTGGCTTGTATCCACTGAGTATGCCTCCTCAGTGCCTGGCCCATCTATCATTCTGTCTCTAACACCCCCCGCCCCTTTCGTTGCCTCGTCTCTCATCCATCTCTTGGAAGTATTGAAAGCAGGGCCGAGCCAAGTCCGGACACTGTCATAATCAGACTCTGAATCACTCTATTTGCCAAGTGGAATAAATGAACAAGGATTTGTTTTGGTTTAGAGACCGAAGGAGAGGCAGATCAACAAATAATGAGTAAAAACAAGCAAACACTGGAACGCTTGGCAGTGGGGCATCAGGATAGTATAAAATATATAACAGACAGAATGCTATATATATCTCTATAAATACACATTCAAAATTCAAACTGTCGTTCTGCAGCTGTAGCGAAGCTAGTCTCCACAACTGACTTGGACAAGGGCAAATTGTAGTCACTTACTGTACACTGAGCCTAACCCTAACCCTAACCTGCTAAATATGTAGTTAAATTACATATAATATTTTTGTAATTTGCAGAGTGTGTTTGAAGACAAAGGGCATTTTTAATATTGACATGTTGTATATTTTCCACCAATTTTCCACACACACAAAAAAAAAACCAACTGTTGCCAGGGCAGATAAACTAATAAAACAGTATTGAGACCCTGTGGGGGTTCCTTACCATTACTAGCTTTGAATGAAGAATAAATTAATAACTTTACGGAACAGTCATATGATCCAGTCATGTGCAAATACAAAAAATAGTTGCAGTCAGTGTGTAGCTGCAGTCAGTGATGATTCCACGTGACTGCCCTGTGGGAACTTTATATAACTTTATCTGGGTTTTGAGTCTTATCCTGGTTTTGCTCATATTTGGTTCAGCATCTGATGGTCTGTGTACAGTTGTGTCATCTCAGCCGTTCCAATAGAGAATGTTCAAAAAAACCGGGATAAGGTGTTTACGTGACACAGGATCCTGGTTTCCCTTCTCCTGGTAGTATATACATGTTTTCTCATAACTGGGATAAGATGTTTACATGCACACATATTGGAGGTGGGGTGAATTTATAATATAGGGTTTATCTTCCACTGCACTGTATTATAAACAATGGACAACCTACATATCAACAATGATGGTGCAACATTTTACCTCACCATACCAATATACATGTCTCCTCTTGTCTCAATCCATGGATTTCTGTCATATAGTCCAGCTAAAAGTTACAACATGTCGTACAACATGCAGATTTAACGCCACCTATTCTCCAGCTGGCTCAACAGAAAACACCTCACATCAACATACTACAGTTTCACAAGTCAATGAGACTGACGGCTCAGCTTTCAGTGAAGTAATAACAACTTGGCAGAGTTAAGCGCACAATTTCTCAAACAGTGATTAGTGAGTAGAGAGGCGCCAGTTTACTCTAATGAGCTGTGGCTAATGGTAAAGTGTGTCAGTGATGTAACGCTACACCTGCCTGAGCTCTCCTGGGGCTGCTGCTGGGGGTAGAATAACACACTCGCAGGTGGGCTCTGGTGAGTGTGTGTGTGTGTGTGTGTGTGTGTGTGTGTGTGCGTGCAAGAAATCGAGCGAGAACTCTTAGTGAAGGCTGCTCTCAGTCATCCACAGTCCCACAGAGCATCTCCTGACAAATTACCTTTAAGTAAAAGATGCCACCCTCGGGAACCCATATGTTGTTTACGAGCTCGTCTCTGCGGCGCAGGGGAACACGAAATAGGTGTCATAATGACTCTGCATCTTGTCGGATCGTTTCATTTCACTCGGTCGGTATCTGAAATTGTTTGCATTTGTAGTGTGTGCATACCGCAAACACTTTCATCACAGTGATTTACAGCAGAACAGCCGTAACTGTGAGTGAATACTTTGCTCTTTATGGCAACAAATGAAAGGCTGTTTGGAGTGAACTTGTGACCTCTATCTTACAGGAGAGTTTGCACCTTCTCTGCATGTGAACAGTACGTCCAGTATGATTCACCATTAAAGCATCTAAAGTGGTATCTACTAATGTCGAAAGGGATCTAAAGGGTAATCAGAGCAGGCCTTGCAATTTTCAGATGATGACTGATCTGATTTTGTGCAGACGTTCTTCATTTGAGATAAGTCCGCTCCCTCTACCTGATCAGTGCTGCAGCTCACCATGCTACATTAGAGTCCAATGAGGCACCAAGCCACCAGAGAGGAGCCAGAGCTATGCTGTGCTGTGCTAACCAGCCGTGCTCCCCTCAGCTGACGTTCACAGGTTGCCCGAGTACTGGAGAGTAGGGAACAGTCATCGATTTTCCAGCTTTATCACGTCTTTAGATCATTAATAGGGGCTTTTAATGCGATCTATGAATGCTGCCGTGTGCATGCAGGCGCACAGACGCTAACATGCACGCACACATTTGTGCATGTGGCGCACCACCATAGATTTCTGCACTCAAGCACAACATTCCCACTGCCTCAAGTATGTAAACAAAGTGATCACCAGGAGGCTTAATGCCGCCTTCTGTCGAGGTTATTTGTTTGGCTGATTGTTCGCTGGCTGTTGAGGCACGGTGTTTCAATGGGTTTGAACTCATGGAACTTGTTGAAGAAGAAATAATTACACACAAAGAAGAGAGAGAAATATACAAACTGACGGAGACAAAAAGATGGAGAATTTAAGCTCATTAACGTACTGATTCGAACTTCAATCAGAGAAACGTCTGCATTTGCACTGCACCTGGTTTCTTCCCTGTCTGGACCCCTGTGGTGTGTGTGTGTGTATGTGTGTGGATGTGTGTTTGTGTTTGTGTGTGTGCGTGTGTGTGTGTGTGTGTTATAATGACTGGGTGCCATGGCTCCATGCTGTGTTAGCTATGACTCACAGTCACTGCCGCACCAGGCTGCTGCCTTGGCATCACACACACTGAGCCACTGTGGCAGCCAGCTCCCACGGAGTGTGTGTGTGTGTGTGTGTGTGTGTGTGTGTGTGTGTGTGTGTGTGTGTGTTATATGAGTGAGAGAAGGAGAAAAAAATAATTTACACTGAGAGAAAGGACAAGAGCTGATGAAAAATATATTTTTGCTAAAGCCCAAATCTTCCACTCTGATAAAGGTGCTTTTTAGGGAATTGTTTGAAGAACATAACCATCTGCGTGCAGCAGCAGGAAGACAGGAATTGAGATAAAAACCTGCCGCTGAGATCAATGAGTCCCTGAGGACCGAAGCCATCAGAAGATGCCCCTGTGGATATGCTCTTAATTTTGTCCCAAATGCTATTCAATCCCCTGCACCCTTTGATTTACATCTAATTTTGGTTCATTTGCTTGAGAGGTGTTTAAATGTTGTTTGGCTCACAGTGAGTGCAAAATACAGAAAGGAGGCATCTCAATAATACAAGTAATTGTTTGGATAGTGCTTTTATGCAAAACCAAAGGGTGCTTAGTAAAGATACAATCATCAAGACAAGTCAGTATTGTGTATTTTGTTTTTGCCAATTTTCCATATCTCAGTTTAACCTAACCCTGGCTTTAGTATTACATAAAGGAACAGCTTGAAGGACAGCTTGAAAATAAAAAAAAAAAGAGGCCAGAGATGGTTCAGTGCAGCAGCAGGACTTAATGATTAATTTACTAACAGATGACAAGCCTACAGGATATACACAGATTACATAAGGTTAGAGATCCCTCTGTCTACACGCAGACACGCACACACACACACACACACACACACACACACACACACACGGAGAGACTCGCACTGTTAATGATGAACTGGTGTTGTCTGCAGTTAATTGGCTGCTTTGCACTGGCGCTGTGTGACTGTGACCGAGAGAGCATTTGTTATAGTTTTGTCATGCATGCGCTCACTCACTGTAGCTTCGTCCACAGGAAGCTAAGCAGCAAACGTGTAGGCAGAAAGCAATTGCATACATTAGCATTTCAGTGAGATTGTGCTGAATAAATGAATGCGTTTGTAAAAAGGTCATTTTCAGTCATGGGGCAGGTGGCCTGTAAAAATATGAAAAGTGGATGAGGTGTTACTCAAAGAACCTCTTGGAAGAAATTCAGAAAAGTAATTCTTGCTAATACATGAATTTCTGTCATTAGCATTTTATGGTGACATTTGATTCAAGAACCTAGTTCATGAGTTTACAGTTATTTTCAAGTCAGTTTAAACATTGTTGACCTGAAGACTTTCTCCATTCAGTTAGCCTAACCTAGCATCAGCATGCTAATATGCTAACAACTGAAACTTTTCCATGCTGATGTTTAGCATGGTAGTACGGTATTTTGGGGGGGGGGGGGGGGGGGTCAGGTTGGTTTAACATGCATGCTAATATTTTTCATTAGCATAAAAACACATCAGGGAATCACCAAAGATATTAGTATTCATCCTCTGGGGACCCGGAATGTTCGAAAACATTTCAAAACAGAAATACTTATCTAATAACTGTTGAGATATTTCATCCTGGACCAAAATGGTGGACTGAATGGCAACATTTCCATTCCTACTGCTAGCATGGCTAAAAATGGCACCCGTGCCATTAGCCTTGGACTTTGGTTTCCCTTTAAAGGGGAATGTGACAGATTATACACATCAAAGTTTGTTTACAGGTCTTGGGGAGTACAACTTTGCATGTGACAAAAAGTTGTACAAAGCATTTTGGGACTGCAGAGAGAGCTGCGCTAAATCTGATAAATAAAAGGATGTAGCAGAATGCATTGAATAAAAAAAAATATCTCTGGTTTTGCTGATTTTTTTTTATAGTCCATCTGGCAATGTTATAGGAGTGCAATGCAAAAATCAGTGGAGTACTCTTCTTATCTAGTCTTTGTAATTAATAGGTCGATGGAGCCAATATAGCAGAAGCACAGAAAGGTACAGTCATAATAACCCAATTTAGCAGATAATGAACACTTAAAATATAAACTTGATGGATTCAAACAAGTTGAATTAAGCATAAATGAATTTCAAACTCATTTTAATGTTTTATCGCCAAAATTTTGGGGGTATTTTTTCCCCATCTAGGAGTTATTCAGTATTTATCACGGTCTTAATTTAGCTGAATGAACAGATAATAACCAGGCAGAGAAGCAGAGGGTGCAGGAGAGCCCCTTGGGCAAAAGGCATCTTCTGTAGAATTAACCAACCACATTAATCAGATCCACTGAGTAAAACACTATTGCATCACATCAGCACATAGTAGTGCACTGTACTTTACCAAGCTATCATTAAAGCCTTGGAAAATCTTCAACCTGCTGTATAAAGTGCTGCATGTATTGTACACATAGCAAGCCTGTAACCATGAATCAGTGGACTGCAGCTTGAGTGTATGACAAAATGTAAATACTGGTAAATGAGGTAAATAAACTGGTAAATGAATGCATTTGAAATGGAAACATAGCGGAGGAGACAGATACTGCAGGAGACAGGTTATGTGAGGTGAAGCAGAAATGCCCCTTCTGAAACATACAGCGCTTTCACTTTGACCTGCCAAAGTCATCAGCGAGGTCAGCACTTATTTGAAAGGTTTGGTGGGTGAAGGTGAAGCTGGGAGGAATGAATGAGAGGTTAAGATAGGGGAAAAGAGAGCGGGGAGGGAGAGGGGGGGAGGGAAGAAAAAGTGTGAGAGAGAGAATTCAGCCTAGGGTTGATGAAACTTGTGGTTTGTTGCCAAATACAGCAACCCTGATGAGAGAGAGCGAGAGAGACAAACAAAGCCAAGTGAATAGGTACACATACACAAGCATGCGTGCGTTCTGTCGTGTACATCATGCTGCCACAACACAGACACACACACACACACACACTCACACACTTACTCACCTTTCACAACCAATCCTCCCTGATTCCTAATGAAAGCTTTCATTATGTGTATATGGCCACTACTTAGAGCGTCTCGCAGACTAATGATACCTATTTCCACCACTCTAAACCCTGACACCAAAGACTTCGGCTGTAAATCACTCGCTACTCATTGCGTTAATTAATAAAGCCGTGCCAGACTTAGTGACTCTGGGGAAATTTAATAATGTTCACACAAAAAACCTTCAAAGTCAAACTTGATTATTAAAACGAGGCAGTTTGTTTTTGTTGACTCAGCAGCAGAGCGCTTGGGAGGTATTTTAAATGTGTTTATGCATGTGAATGTGTGTGCATGTGTTCGTCTGAATGTGTGTGTCTGTGGCTTTGGGGTGGGGGGGGGTAGGGGGGTTGCAGGCCTTCAACCCTCTCAGTGGGAATGCACCCTTGTAACTGCTGAGGTCAAAGCGTGATGACCCCCAGGCTACCAGGGGGGTCAAAGGTCACCCGTCCTCAAGAGAACCAGTGGCGACAACCCAGACCTACAGGCTTGACTCAACAGTGTGAACACTACATCGAACTTGACAGCCCAACCAAGGAGGAAAAAAAAATTAATCTCATTCATCCCAACAGATTTATTAATTGCATAAATTGCATGGTGTAGGACCAGGTCTGCTGAATAATCAGCTCTGAGACCCTTCAGATGGACTTTTGTCCTCTTTGCAACTCACCGGGCTCATTTAGCTCGCTATTAGCCTGGGGACAAAACACACAGTGACCTCAGTTCACCACAACCAAAACAAAGACATTTACAAGGTCGCGTGTGTTAAATTAAATGGTTTTGAAATGTTTTGGAGCCAACAGAAAATGCAGAGGGAGCAGTTTCCTGTTTCCCTGCCAACAGTTCTGAGAAAAGAAGAGATTTCAAGTTTCATTCCAAAACTTTTGGAAAACATTTGAATATTTATTGGTCTGTATTTTAAAAGTAGCGAAGGTAATGCACTTAAAATGATAATCCTAAAGACTTTAATTTTTCATACTATTTGTGATCAGCCTTTTATTCTGCAATAGCCATTTAAATTTCTTTCTATATAACAGCTTTTATTTGTGGTGGTGGAATCCGCCATTTCTGTGCTGGATTCCTGTAACCCAGCACACGTTCATCTCATTGATACTCTTTACATGTATCAGAGCTGTATTAATTACTGCAAACAATTCTCTTCCTAATGCTGCTGCTCCACATTAAAAACATTCAACTGGTGAAACAGCCTTTTATTGTGAAGCAGCCACAGGAACCATAAAGTGTTAATACAGGAAAGACAGGATGAGGACGAGCCTGATTTGGGCTGTTTGTCGAAACATTGCTCTTGTGAGACTTTCCCATTCTTTAATTGGCTTCTTTATATAACATGAGTTTGTTTGGCAGAAATTCAGTTGATGAGTAACTGGTGGATCTGTTTGCAGCCAAAGTAGTTGCTCAGTGAGCTGGCATTACTATTAAACCACACTTTCTGTCAACTTAGTAACCATGAGTGTCACAAAATCAACCAGGATTAAAATTTTGTGGAATTACAACGTAAAGGTAGTTGATAAAATTTACATTCCCACTAGCAGTGCCAACTAGTGGGTATTTTATGTTGGAAAAAAAAAACCTAAATGTACTTGTTTTGAATGACCTTCAAATGTCCAAATGCAGTAACACAAAGGAAGGCTACTTATTGCCATCACGTGCAAATTTCGTTTGCAAATGCCCTTTTGCAAAAGTCAATCAAATTAGACACAATTTAAAGTGTTTTGTCAGAGACTAAATAGGTTGGCTGTTGGTTTGATGGATGTGCATTTCCTGCCAACCGGCTCCCAGTCCGACACAAAACCATACATCATGTTTGATTATGTCTTGCTTTCTGTGCCCTACAACTCTGACACCTCCTCTAGTTAAACAGATTGCTATACCAAGAAGTGTCAGAATCAAAATTCTGCAGCTTTTAAAGTCACATGTATGTGCCGGCCAACAGGCTGGTAATCGCATCACAGCTTTCTAACATTGTTATTGAGCTTCCTCCAAACGGCATTTTTCAAGGCAACCTAAAACAGGTTTTATGCACAGCTAATCTTGTCATTTTGAATAAAAAGGCGAGGTTTCCGTCAGTAATTCACTTGACGGCTACAGTCCGCACTTGAACCGAGACCACCTAGGAGATATTTTTGAGTAGATCTTTGCTGCAGCCATCCAAGTGGAATAAAGGCAGTATTCACTGACTTACTGGCCCGATTACTGTTGACTTAGGCAGAGGGGGAAGAAAACACGAAAACATATGCTGATTTAGACTCCCTGACAACCTCCCTGCCCTGCCTGAAGTAATTCCAAAGTGAGTCCTGAGTAAGCTAGCTCAAATAATACAATTTCTCAGTGCTATCCATTTCATATGAATTAGATCAAAAGCACTAATGCACGAAACAACATTACTACAAAGACATGAAGAAGAATGGTTTGTCTGTAATCCTCTTCTCTTTGACCCTTCTACTGTATTGCGTGATCTTTTAAGTGTGTGTAAACCTCTCCAATCCTGCGCAGTTTGTCCCTCACACCCTCTGATCCTTTGTTTACTGCAGATCATCACTTAATGCTCAACTGTGTCCTGCAGAAAGCCCATGCTTGTTATTCACACCCCATTGATTCACAATGGAGCCCAACATTGGGCCAAGCACAGCATAGAGCAGCACAGCCATTCTCTGCAGGCCCGGGGGGGCGGGGGGTTCAGTATAGAAAGGAAGGAGGAAAATGACCATTGTGAAGAACACATAGTACAGCCTGTATGCTTTTGCTCCCTCTCGCTCCACATCATACATGTCCTCTTCTGTCAGCTGGCACAGCTGGGGAGGAGGACATCTTAAGAGATTTCCAGAGAGTGGGCTAAAGGTCACAGAAAAGCTGTCTTAATGTAAATGTAAAATCAGTGTAATGCTCCTACTTTGCCTTTCACCTTGGTTCTCAGATAATAATTTGGCAACACTTAACAACATCCTGGAATATTGTGATGATTTTTCAGTATACTCAAATTTACTAAACCCATCCTCTAGACAGAAGTTAGCTTAGCACGGTGGCTACAACAGAAGAAAAATCTCATAGGAAGAAAGGTTGCCAGCTGGGAATGAACTGCTTTTGTCTACCGCTGTCACAAAACAAAAACCCATTGTATCAAAAAAAATGGAAAAGGATTTCGAGTGATAAATAGGCCACATTTATTGTAAACCGACTATGTCGTGTGAAAATCAGAAGCTTGACAGGTGTACCAACTGTAACTCAGGGGGTGGGTGAGATAGGGGAATCAGCTAATCGTGTAAAGTGCCCAAACAAAGTGGTAAAGATGGAATCAAGCAACCCAGCTTCACCACAGACTGAAGAAGGATGCACTCACAACAATTACAGCAGAGTGGGGCTGAATCATGCTAGCTCGATTAACCTGGTTTGCTTGAGTGACCACGAGTGTGTGCACCACACGCATATGTGCGCTTTTCTCTTTGTGCGCAGCCTGGGTATGCTGTCTTTTGTGTGCATGCAAGTGTGTGTTTATGTGCGTGTGTAACTGCCGGCTGTTGCAGCAGCATTCATTAAAGCCGTACCGGTGGGGTGGCTCCCTGCAGCTCAAGGCATAATGTAAATACAAGAGCTGGGAGCTAACGGGGGCTCTTCAAATGTCTGCTGGGCTGCAAAGCATGAAGCTAACCGCACATCCATCACATCAAGCGACGTCAAATTTATTTATAAAGCATTTTTAAAATAAACAGGTTAATTACAAGGTGGTATGTAGAGCAACAGGCGACATCACTCCACAGCCTGGGGGACTATGTCAGCCAACATCAACCACATTAAGAGAGGCATTGTAAGTAATGTAAGTGTGGCGCAGTTCTGAGAAAGACAGTCTTGTACAGTGAGCTCTTTAATACAAAGAGCTGCTGCACATTAACAAGTGATGCTCCAAATTCCACAGAGCCCCAGGATTAGTCGAGACTTTGTTTTATAATCTATGCATTCCAGATTAAGGGTGCCGCACGTTCATTATATAGATTTACTGTGCATTGAGTGATTATTTGGCAAGAAGGGCAGGAAGACACAAAGACTTTATTATGCTGTTATTCTTAGCACAAACAGAAGTGTCTACAGTTTTCCACCACCACCATGTGAACTCTCTCTTTTTGTGAAATGTGTTTATTTGGTAATGATATAAATTATATGAGCAGTTTCCTTCCAAAATAAGATATCCTACGTTTCCTCACTACGTTTACAAGCACTTAGGTAATTTCGTTGTTGTTGTATTTCCACGGATAAAGCAGATTTTTTAAATGCAAAGCCTGGTAAATTGGAGTAAGGGATTAAGAGAAAGTCTGGTGTATTCTGGTGTCTCAAAAGGGTCTTTTATCATGTACATGAGCATGATAAAAGAAAGTAGTACATCAATGAAAGTCATTTTAGAGATGTTAAATGATGATTTACTCACATTTGCTAAAGAAAAATGAAATTGCACAACCTCTTTGAATTAAAACAACAGGATTAGTCATTTTTTAGTTTCCTTTTTTGTTGTTTAGAGGATAAAAGCTTCTTTATTTGTTTTTGTCCAACAGGGCTCCACTTTGATGCGAAGCCTTTACATGTTGGATTAAATCATGTGGAATTCGCTGTGGAAAGCTCTTACATTGGCAGCAGTGTGTATCAACATCAGATGAATCCATCTAGTCACATGTCTGCCCAGATCAGCTAAATCTAGTATCACCATGAGAGCTACAAGGCCAATCCATCCAGTCACAATGATAGCAACAAGATGGCATGTTTTTACCTTCACACACACACACACATACACACACACACACACACACACACAGAAAACAAATTTCCCCTATCTTGGTTTCTGTCCAGCAGAAATAAAGTAATCATTATATGCAGGCTAACAGCTAATCTGGTATCTATGTGTGTGTGTGTGTGTGTGTGTGTGTGTGTGTGTGTGTGTGTGTGGGTGCGCTTCAGAGCCTTGCATCAATAATATCCTTTCCTTCACCACGCCCTGTTATTATAGTCTTGCTGTGCCCAGTTAGGCCTACTGCTGTTTTATAATGCTGCATATAGTTGGTAAAATGTCAATATCACGCCATGGAGTTTGCATTCCCGGCTCACCAGCTTCAGCTATTTCTGGAGTCTCACTGGGTTTCTTGACATTTACTCCTTTTCCGGTAATGATTGTTTGTCTGGACTGAGGGGGGACTGATCAAGAGACATATCAATCAATAGAAAATGTATTTATCAATGGTTGACCGCTGTTGTTTTATTCTAAAATTTAGTGTCTGACCACTCTGTTTTGGAATTACCTCACTATCATCATCATCTTCTTCTTCTTCTTCTCAAAGCTACACATTAAACATTTTGTTTTTAAGTCCTGTCAATGTTTTTGGAATTTCTTAGACATTGATGGAGACAGACAGATCTACAAATCATTGCGTCCGCTTCACATTCCTAGTGAGTTTTCCTCTAACCTTTTTAATATGTGTGACCTTCGTGGCACTTGAATGCCAAAAAAAATTCCCCACAGTTTCAGTACCGAGCTCTCCTCAGCGGGACACACTGAGCTGGAAGTACAAACCTTGTTGTTCACTTTTAGCTGTGCCCTTTCTGCACGACTCCGCTGAGATTTTCACATTATGCGGGAGAACACTTCGCATCGATCATCTTACAGACAGACAGACTGACAGCTGTGTCTGAACTCCGGGTGACTTTTGGTTCGTCCTGAAGCAAAAAGCCCATCAGTCTCAGCTTGTAACTGTCAAACTGCAGTTTTACTCCTCCTATGACACATTGAAATTCATGTGCACCTGTAAGAATGATGCTTTATTTTTAACATACTTCAACCCGTGGCACAGCTTTATGAACTTCAGGCATAGACATAACAAAATATAACGTGATTTATGATCGAATGCACACCTGCTGTTATTATCATGATTAATTCATGATAATAACAGCAGGTTATTAATGTTATGTTTTTTTATACAGAGGATATTTTTCACTCCACTCTTCAGTGCGTCCCTAGGCCAATGGCATTTTATTCATAATGCAGTACAGAATTTAAGAATATTTTGTTTGTATTTATTGTGTATGACCTCCTTTCTGTGAATAGACATCCTGAATTAGGATAATGTGTTGACTCGTCTGACCACAGTGGCCTTCATACAAATCTTTTGTGACAGGTTCACCAGCCTCACCTTCCCTGATTACTCATCTCATTACCATGTCCTGTTTGGTGAAGGCAAAAATAACTGAATCTCATGGGAAATGACAAATGTTACCTGAACCGCTTCAGATAAATCCCCGTCCCGCAGCTTAGAATCGGGTTTAAAAGTGACAGAAACATCATGAAATTGTTTTTAATTAAAGATAAGCTCAGTAGGAAGTACGCAAACATGACATCATAAGATAACAACCCAAGTAGCCAATCGAGGTCACCAGGGCGATGACTCCTCGTGTTCAGGTCACCATGGAGACTGATCAATTGTGTATGTCATAGTGTGGTTGTGGCTGGCATGGTATTGACACTTCAGCAGCATCACATGGGAGGAGAAGGCCTGCGGCAAGGATGTGAAAGCAATCATAGGTTTATACGAACCACATATTCACAAGCCCGGCAAACCCCTAACGCTTACATGACTATGCACAAATGACAGAAAAGAATAAGCGCATACAAAAACAGTAAATAAAATGAAAACTACTTCTTCACAGTTATAAAGTTTTGCTAACCAGGCTCATGCAAAGCAGAAAATGCTGATATTTTTGCACATCTCCCCCCAAAATGACAAATAATAAACTAAAACTTTGCTGTCTGTATTTTGCTGATGTGAGGGTGCAAAAACTTTCAAACCAGCATCTTTTACTCTTAAATATCCATGAAATACAAATGATTTTCTAGGCTCCTTCAGGCATGGGCCACCTAAAGCTCCTGTGTAACTATTGTTGAAAATCCAATGTCAATACAGAGTTCAAAGAGTGTTTTGTCGTGGCCGTGGTTACAGAGAAACACAAAAACCTCAGTACTGTCAAACTGACAAACTGGTTCATTCTTTGTGAGAACTGTGAATGTTTTAAGGTATAAACATAAAAAAAATATATATAGGGCACAGTCGATATGACTTACAGAAGAGATGAAGTTTCCTGAACTTAATACCCATTTCCTTTTTACATGCACAGAGAAGATTTCCTATGAGTCCCTGGAGGTTTGCTGTCAGACACGGTCCAAGCACCGGTAGGTCAAAAGCCCATCCCAGAGACCTGCATCTGCTGGGCCCCACAGAAAAAAGTTTTATCTCACGGTGAGATTATCCACCAAAGACAAGACCTGTCTTTACAAAATGACATGACACAAAATGACACATTGTCACTAGGTTCTAGGGGTTTTCTAAATTCCTGAAATATGTCTGGAGCAATGAATAAGCCAGTATGTTTTAATGAGGCAGAATCCACAAACAAGTGACTCAGTTCATCCATTTTCAGCGATGAATATAATCATCCTGTGTCCCACATACAGGAGCCCTGTCTACTGTTTTTCCTCATTATCACGGATTACACAAAGACTGCGAGCAAGCAACCGTCCAAACCCCCTCCTTCCGCTGACGACTCACCCTTATACTGTACACTTACTTGTGATGCCCATCCCCCACCCTCAACCTTTTATGTTTGTGACGCTGCACCCTGCTATAACTGGTGGACCTAGTTTTCTCTATAGCTCTCATGCTCTACTTTTATATTTTTAGACATTTTGCAGACACTTTTATCTAAAAATGACTTTCAATGAGTCACTGAGTGTCAGATCACATGTCCAAACCTTGCTGAAGGACACTTCTACTGGATATACATTAAGGCAGTCTATCTAATCACTAGACACCCCCCCCCCTCCCCATCCCTCCATCATTATCTGCCTTCATCCTAGTAATATACAGACTGAGCCTCAGCCTTAATTTGACCCCGGTCGCATCCCAACCCCCAACCACTGTCTGTATGTCCAGATGATGTGGGACAGCTTGAGAAACAATAGGGAAGTTTTCGAAGGCCTGTCTGTGCCGTCTCTTTGTTTACATCATGCTGGTTATGTTACACCTGATAGATCGTATCTCAGTATCAAAACAAATTAAGTCCTGAGGACGCTGTCAGTGGGTTTCTTAAAAGCCATGAGTCGTAAACCTGATCGTAAATCTTCAATTAAAGTAAATAAAGTCCAAACATACTACAGAAGATTTAGGTGACTGTAGTTGTGACCATTAGCGAATGACAATAATAAAAAGTTAGTGGCTAGATAGTAAACATAGTGGAACATTTAGCAACTGAAGAGCTTAATATCTCCCTCTGGGGTTGGATTATAAAAAGAAAAAGTTACGTTTAAAGTTAAGTGGACACAAATATGACTCCAAATGAATGCTGTATTCCTTTGCAACTGCTGTATGTGTAAATCAGGGCTGCCAACTCTAACGTGAGTGCCGATTTTTGCTGAAGTTTTTGGTCTTCACTTCCTCTGATGTGAAATGTCTGATTTTCACGTGAATGAACAGCAGTGTGTGCAACAACAAATCATTGTGATGCGCTTTCTGGAGGAATAACCAATCACAATGGTTTTGCGGTTGAGCTACTAACCCGCTGAGTGTGAATGGAGAAATGTTCATGAGAGCCGGACTCATTATATCAAATGATTATTTTACTGTAGGTGGCAGTAATGCGCCAAATGGTGCGTAATCTGCCATTAAACCTGAAGAAGAAGTAACTAATTCATGAAGAAGTTAAGTGTAATGGTCATCTTTTGTCTAATGGGAACAAATCCTAGGCAAACTGAACCCAAAAGTTGGTGTAAATAAGCGACCTTTATCTAACATGTTCGCCATACTGTATCAGCTTTATAAGCTTTTATGTGAATGCTGTGTTAAGAGCTGTTTGTTGTGCTGCCTTGAAGTGGCTAAAAAATGGGTTTCAAAAATGTCATTTACCAAAAATACTAGAATCTTTTCTTAAACTCAGCTGAGCGACGATTAGTTTATCCACTGTGTTTTTAGCTGTATAGACTAGCCACTTAATTCACTTATCATGGAATCAAGTATATTTTTTATTGATGCTGTATTCTAAACTTTCCAACTCCTTCACAAAACTGTCAAACATGGATTCATTCATTATAAAAGTATCTTTCAGCCTTGCTGCTACAAGTTCTTTCTCACTTTCCAGACAATATTGTTACCCATTCTTTGTGAATGATCGATGTGGGACATATGGGTGACTTTGGTGCCTGAGTTCTCATCACTTCACGGGGATCCTGAGCAGCAGTCCTGAGCATATTTCTTTAACACAGACATGCATCTCAGCAGACTCTCTGAGGACTGGAGATTAACGAGGAGAGAGGCTGAGTTGGAGAGGTTTTGGTGACAGCGCTCTCTATCTCTGTCTCTCTCTACTCGACCCCCTGGAGTCTCACAAAACTCAGAAGGGCCCCAGTTGGAAGCAGGAGTTCTGCATGAAGCCATACCGGACACATGACGGAGGCAAACACACATTGTCTTTTCCTCTGTCAGACACACTCTCCTCTTGAGGCAAGTATATAAAACATTTAATTGCAAGCTTTTCGAGGCAGGGGATAATCCTTGAGTGTATCTGCCCAGCAAGGACATATTTTGTGGACAGCTGGAGGATGAATCACTAAGAGAGAAAAATAATAGGACAAGACCAAGAGAGAGAGAGACAAAAGAGAGAACAAGCGAGACAAAGATCTCCTACATGTACGATTAGCAGAGGAAGAAACAGTTTTGTGAATGGATAGAGCCTCATGTGTTCTTCATGTCAATTGTCATTTGGCACCAGAGCACAGGAAAGACATACAGCTTTAATTTCAGTTGGTCTCGAGGCCACTTTGCCCTGGCCAGTGTTTGTGCTCCGCCTGATAGAAATCAGTTACATGTGTGGAACATTTGTAGCCTAATCCCCCAATGATCCACTTTACAAATATGGAATATATGGTTTTAATTGATCCCAGGAAGCTTTTCATGGCTTTAGATCAATTATAGGCAAAGGGATCATTGAAGGTTTGTATTCTAAGGTATATCTATATATCAAGTGATGGCAATGTGATTGTGTAGGTGCGTCATGGTCATGAAATTCACAGCCATTCATGGTCCCCAGATGATGAAACCTACCAACTTTGGTGCGAATGCATTCTTATGACTTTCGTGATCCCTTGACCTTTCCTCATGCACCACCAACAGGTGATATGTTATTCACAATCTTAACAACTATTGGGTGGAATTTGGTACAAACATTCATGGTTCTCAGAGGATTACTTATACAACTTATAAACTAGTGACATCCCCATCAGCCTGTACTGTACTTTGTGCCCATAGTGCTGATTAGTGATTATTAGCATGCCAAGCTAAACTGAGATAGTCAGCATGATACATTCTAAGTATTAGCATGTTAATGTTTGCATGTTAGCATGCAGACTTTAGCATTTAGCTCTAAGCACTGCTGTCTGTAAGTACAAGAAGATTATAGTCTTGTTCTGATACAGCATATATAAGAGTTAACATTGGTATAACATGGACAAGTGGAAAGTCAGTTTGTAGGACCATATGTGTAAATAGTGGTACTAATGATGGGGTTATTATTTAATAATATTAAATATCTTGTGGATATATTCATACCGTATGTATATCTATATGTAGATAGTAGTTATTCATTACCAGAAACAATAGCAACAGGAGTAACAGAGATAGAAGCAGAATCACTAACAGTGCTGAAGGTGCACTGAATATGCTTACAAGCATGTCAACGAGTTTGAGTTTACATGTACATTAGTAGGTATATGTACATATGTGTGCATGTACATATACGCATGTGCTGTACATGCTCGGATACAGATAGAGGCTGTTCTCAGGACCCTGTCCCTCCCCATTCCTCTACAAGTCCACATGTGTTTTATTAGCAGGCAGGCCCATCAGACTGTAAATTCCAATGGCGGGCTGGCCTGGGGATACGCACAGCCCTGAGGTTGAGAAGCAAAGATCGCAGAAAAAAAGAAAAAAAAAAAAACAGGCATGGGAGGAAATCATTTCTCTCCTGTCTTCTCCCCATTTTCCTTGTGTCTTTTTGCATGCCTCCCTGCTTCTCTTCCTCTAAATTTTCCTTTATTTTTACTCTTTTGGATCGTCTCTGCCTTTCATTACATGTATATTCCCTCTCTGCTTTTCCTCTTTTTTTATGTATCTGTCTCTCATTTCTCTCTCATATAGTTTATTTAATTTCCAACTCTGGTTTGCATGCAAATTCTTTTTGGCTCTTTGTCTTTCTGTGTCTCATTCTGTATGTGTTTTTCTCATATTTTCTCTTGTCTCTGCAGCTCTCCCTCTCCCTCTCTTGCTCTCCTGTTCCCTCCATCTGCTTTCCTCTCCTCATCACTTTGTTTCTGTTTCCGTTAGTGTCACACTACGTTCTTGTCCTGTGACTCCAAAACCGCAGCATTCCCACTACAGCAAACACTTAAGAGACAAGAGCTGTGGCTTAAACAATGGTTTCCGTTTGCCCCGGGACAAAATAACTCACTCTCCTCCACCCCTACGCACACAAACTCTCTCTCTTGCTCTTTCACACACTCACACACATAGAGCACTCAAACACGCACACACTCCCACATTCAGATACACATAACCACAGCCCAGTACCTATCATTAAAATTTATGTTAGCTTGCTAATTTTCCAGTCTCTTTCCTCTCCATCAACATGACAATCACAATTAGAGCGTGACATAGCAGGTCGTGACCTGCACCCCTCTGATGCCCCCTGAACCCTGACACCCTCCTTAGGGTGATTGGCTTACACACACAGAGAGAAGAGAGCCTCTGGGTGCAATGGTGGGCTCTTGCTTTGACTGTGGAAGTATGGTGCAGGCAAAGTGTGAAAGAAAAAAGTGCAAGTGATAGGGTTTAATCAATAAACTGGATGCTGTTTTATTTCTCTGCATGAAATTTGAATATATGTTTAATAGTGAGCCTAGCTTATCTTAGCCCAGTTAGTGGATGTCTATGGATGCCAGTGGCAGTTTCACTTAAAGGTAGCAAGATACATCTTTACACCTATCCAAAAATAACTTTCAGTACAATAGAACTTTATTGTTCACCTTGAAATTTATCTTCTGAAACAAAGACATGGAAGTTGCATTAATGATTTTTTTTTTTAATTGGTACCTATTTAAACATCCACCAGACACAAGGAGTCTTTTTTCTGGCCAGCAAATAAATCTAAATCCAAAATTCACTCTGCTTTTAGCAGGTTCCGACTGCTGCTGGGAACAAAGTTCATTAGAGCTGTCAGAGTGAACCTAAACAGTAAAGTTACAGGTTGTAAAACCAAAACAATGATCTGAAAGATGCTAAAATGTCCATAGAGCTGTGGAGAACAACAGTTGGGTGATAATTCTCTCTGGATTTGTCACGAGGGGCAACATTCCACAAAGTCACTTCATCCATTGTTATTATCAAAACACAGCCTAGTGCAGCTTTAATAATATCATCTTTAACATTAAAAAATAATGATATGTACAGTGATTTCCGAGATGTTATGGTTCCGGTTTGTATTTGAGCATATGTAAGGACACCCAGTCATGTTTTACACTGCTGTAGGAGCTGAGATTCTCCACTTCTGAACATAGCTACTACTTGAATTGCAACATAACATACAAGACATCCAGTTATTTGGCTAAACTTGGCAAATCTTATCCTTGAATGGTCTTCCTCCAAAAACTAAATTGCAAGCAGATATGTAAAAAAAAAACTGCATTCATGAATTTGACTAATAGGAAAAACAGTAACATTCATGAAAAACCAAACTATTTCTTCAAATCCTATCTTGGCAGAGATTCTTTTCGTACAACAATATTTCATTGTGCGGAGGTTCAAGTTAAATATGTCAAGTCATAATTTGCGTGTGATGATTTAGAAATTACAAGATATGAGGATAAGAACAACTGAAAGAAACTAAAAAATGAAAAAGAAAAACAACAGCAGCAAAAGTGCTCAAAACACTAGTCCTCCATATTTTGCTCTACCTTAGAAAATTAATCTTTATCCAGGGACTTAGTGTGGATTATGCTTCCTTTTGCACTCAACTATTAATGATATTAAGCTGAACTCTGTCACCAGATTCAACGTAATCCCTTCTTACAGATACACCGGAGTTGATAGGAAAAGTAGGAAGAGTTGGGGGGGTAAAAACTTCTCTTGAAGACTTTATAAGTGGTGACGCCATTGTGCTGTGCAGTTTAATTACCTCTCTACCAGCAGGTCTGGTTCCCATTATGTCCGCTAACAGCCAGCTCTCCTCTGCGCTGCTTTCCTCCCCGCTGCCTTGTCCTCAGTTGGCATCTGTTTCGCCACAAAAAATACTCATCTCAACAAGTATTTCACTCTGGTATTCTGACTTACAGTCCTAATGTAAAATGTCATTCACTATGGGATACCTGCATCATGCTGTGCCATAAACAGCGTTAATCAGAGCCGTGATGCTGGCTCATGAGTATTTTTCCATAAGACAAACTTGGCACTGGAGAAGGTATTGCATTGATGATGTGTTTGAAGCTTTAAATGTGACAGTTCACTGGCACGAACCCAGAAGATGTTAAGATGGACAGTGTGTGGCTCCAACGTACATGCATGTGAACCAAACAGCAAATGCATGCCCCTCTCCATCTTTTTCTCATCCCATACCAACTTCAAAGACGGGATGTGGACACAGTGTTATACCACTAAGCTAAAGACAAACAGCATTGAGGAGAAAAATCAAACCGAGGGGATTTAACACAAGCCTTCACTGACAAGAGAGGATGTGGTTGCAACATCGCTTCCCTGAAAAAAAATAGTGTTATTTCATACGATATCTGAGTGACGTATGTATTGACGTTTGCGACACTGCATCCTGGAGAAGGATGCTTTTGTTTTCAGAGTTTGGGACAATGAACATTTGTTTGACTTTTCAATGCATAGACCTATGTTGTCTCAGTATGTCGGTTGGCCACCCAGTTGGGCTCAGACTGAAATATCTCAACAACTATTTGGTGGGTTGCCATGGAACTTGTACAGAGAATCGTGGTCCCCAGATGATGAATCTTACTGACTTCCCTGATACCCTCATCTTTCCTCTAGAGTGACAATGATGTTGACATCTTAACTATTGGATAGACTACTATGAAATTTGGAAGAGCTGTTCAGGGACCCCAGGGGACGAATCGTAATAACCTTGCTGATCTTCTGACTTTTCTTCTTGCACTACCACTGGGTCAGAAATCTCCAGTGAAATATCTCAAAATCTGCAGGATGGATTTGTACAGAATTTTTGTACAAACATTCACGGTCCCCGGAGGATGAATCCCACTGACTCTTCTTGTAACACCACCATGAGGCTGTCATTTGTGGTATTGAGTAAAAGGTCTAAACAACAATTGATGAATTACCACAAAAATGTATATTAATGTTCCTCACAGGATGATTTTTAATTGTGTTTGTGATCCCTTAACTTTTAATGCTGCAGGTCTTGATGCTGCATTTAACATCTGTGATAACACACATGCATATACCTCTGTTTGTCATTACACACTCAGCTGGGGGGAGTCTCCCCATGCAAACAGTAAAATAGTGTAATTACAAAACTTTTCCACAGGTTAATACACAGGTTAATGAACTGGAATAAAGCCACAAGTTAATATGCTGTAATAAAATGCAAATAAAGACACTTTCTCTCCAAGTTAAAGCAACTCCTCTTACACAGTCTGCTTAAAATTGTCTTTAGGTACTAGGAAGGGATGTTTGGCAATGAATCTTGCTTGCCCATGTCATCTCCTGCTGCCCCTTTAAGAGGTAACACCACCCCCTGTCTCATTACCTGCAGGGCTTTAGGGTGAAGAGGATGTGGTCTGCTTAGCCAGGATTTACTAATGTTTTCCCCCCAACACAGTGAGCAGACTCCAGCTGTGTGCACAGACTCACAAGTTCATGTACCTCTGCATGTACTGTATGTGCACACACACACACGATTAGTCCGTGACGCATGCGTGCCAAACACTGACCCTGCGGTTACCTGTGGGGGAGGAGGAGGTGTAAAAAGACAGCTTATTAAAAAAAGATAAAAACCAAAGATAGAGAGGGAGAATATGAGGGAAGTAGATGTGCCACTATGTCCTGACCTACATAGTCTAATCACAGGTAATCTCACACATCACAGTACATTATTATTCAACTGTGAATGTGTGTTTATCAGTGTGAGTGGGCATGCATGTGCGGGCAGCTATTAGTTGCTGTGCCTTTGCATTACAGGATGGTCATAGCAGGGTCAGCCAGCACTGTGTGGGTAGGCACAGGGATATAATTCATATACCCACATGAAGGGCTGCTCCTGTAACAAGAGTTACACTGTGAATCAGGGTGTCACAGGGCATTTCCTGACTCTTTCTTTCTTTTTCCAAGAGTGTGAGAAAGACCCAAAACACATCAGGGAGGTAAAAAGGGTAAAAGTGGAGGAAAGGGCAGGAGAAAGAAGACTGAAGAAGGAGCGTAGGATGTGAAAAATGGAAGAGAGAAATGAGGAGTGCGGTGTGGGAAAGAAAGGGGAAAAAGACACAGATATGATTGGTGCGTTGCTTTAGCTCTCTTTGTAGCTTGTCCAGGCCTTCTCCTTATCTGGGTTGATGCCACATTCCAGACAAATGCAGCACTATGTCTCCTCTCTCTGTCTCTGAGATGCTGCTAATGTAGCCATTATCTCTGTGATTTGGTGATAGGGGCTGTCCAGCAACTCTCTTTCCAGTTAATTACAGGCTAGCTAACCTCAGCCAGGTCAGTGTAACTCAGCTGCCTTGTCAAAATGGTGTATCTGAAGTTTACCACGAATGAGAAAAAGTTGCTTCCCTTGCTATTGATTGTCACATATTTCAGAAAATATGCAGTACATGTCAAGGGCAGTCATGTAACATACCTCAACACACTTTAAAAAAAACCAAACAAATCACAGACATTGCAATTTTAACATGACAGTAACTCGTAAGTGAACAGTAATCGCTATAAACTCCCTGAATGTGAATTATTAGCAGCAATTTGTATGAGTCACTGACAACGTTACCAAACTTTGAAAAAGGTCAGACATGTCTAAAGATAACTTTTTAAAGCACTGAGAAATGGAGCTAAGTGGGAAATATGGCCTCTGTGCAGGAATATAATTACATTCAAGAGCTCATCGCTCATTCCCAGGAGGTGAAATGTGGCCATGGCCAAAAGGACCAGCTTGACCCTGCAGTTGTCTAAATAATTGCCCGAGTGAGAAATGTCTTTTTTGATACTTGGGATGAAAGAAGAGGGAGACAAAGAGAGAAACAGAGTCAGACAGGTGGAGGCGAACAAATTAACCACCATATAAAAACCATTAGAAGAATGAGAGACAGAGAGATCATGGACTAATGGACTGGGATGGGCTGTATAATAGGTCTGCAGGTAGGGCTGATACTATCTCTCTGGCAGGCATTTTCCTCACCACAGTAGACCGTAAATCACTCACACTGACTCAGAAATGCCTGGGGTTATCGAGCTTTCACAAATGCTAAATCTTTAACGTTACAATGTGTGTATAGTACAGTAAAAGCACAGTTTGACTGGGTGTGTGTGCTTAGCTGTCTATACTGAAAGTTTGAGGTTCTCACAATGAGTTAGATGAGAAGATTGATACCATTCTCACACCTGTGTGCTAAGTATGGAGTTGAAGCCAGGAGACGGTTAGCTTAGCTTAGAAATAAGACATTAACAGCTAGCTTGGCTCTCAACACTCAAGCTCACTTTGAACACCAATTAACAAATTGTATCTTGTTTGTTTAATCCGCACACAAACTGAAATGTAAGAATAACAACTTGTGGTTTTACAGGGATTTATGAGTTGTAGCTATGACTTCGCAAACAGTAGCGGTATGCTTAGCTAGGCTACTTTAGCTCTAGGTCCAAAACGGACAGACATGAGAGTGATATCGTCTACTCATCTCTACGAAAGAAAATGGATGAACTTATTTTGCCCAAAATGTCAAGCTAGTTCTTTAAGGTGCTGATACCAATGGGTGATTATCATGAAAAGTTCAGTGTGTTTTTTTCCCCTTGGTCACTCATCAAAAGGAAGTGAATGGACTTCTGCTAAATTACTGATGGTGTTGCTTGCAGCAGGAACATGAAGTTCAGCCTTGTCCACCAGCCACCTCTTCTTTTTTTTTTTCTTCTTTTTTTTAGCTCGCAGTGTTTAACAGATGCTTGTGGGAAGTGTAAGTTTCAAAGTGACTACTGGAAGAGCTTGGATCTTGTTAAAAAATATCATACAAGATCAATTTTTTTTGATAATTTACTTTTCTTTGAGAAAAGGCGAAAACTACAGCACTGTATAGATATTCCTATAGTAGCCTCACAGGGGTTCATCCCACCACAAGATTCTGGCTCCAGACTCCAGCTCTCACTTTAACACATAAGTGAATAAGGACACAGTTGGTTGACCAACGTGTATGTGTTTTTTCATGACTTGCAGGAAAGAGTTGTGAAAATGTTTTTCACATTGGTCCAGGCATCCTGCTGGTTTTCTGAGTAAGTGTGGAGAGGCTCATTGCAGAACACTTTGGAAGGCAGTATTTCTTCTTTTCAGTCAGCCATGAACGTTTCACGTCTGCCCAGAATCTTCTAGCTTGTGTGCAAAATTAATAATAAAAAAATAGAATAACAGAGGGAGGTGGATAAAGACAAGATAATTTAGAGCAATAGAGGGGGAAAAGATGGATGAGAGAGAGAAAAATTTAAGTGGAAAATGCAAGAAACAAGACAGTGAACTTTTTATTGCTTTGATTTAAGAGGCGGTGATCCATCCAATGGGAGGAGGATGTGTTTTTTTATAAGACAGAGCAGTAAAAGTGAACTGGATACCCGAGAGCACTTTAAATCAATAAAGATGTTTGTTACAGAGTAGGCTACAGAGGATGTGGATGCTGAGGACACAATCTTGCTGGATAATGAAGGTGGACTTGACTGATATTAGATCAGAGTTAACTGATTCTTGCAAGTTGTTATGTATAAAGGGTGATGCTTTGCTAGCATAAATGATAACGCAAGCTACGGTTTTACTTTGCACTATGGTTCATTTGGTTTATATTTTACGTTTTAACAACTTTTACGTTCTTCAACAAATCGAATGCAACATAAAAGGCCAAGATGCACAGACTTTATGTCTGATGAGCCGGTAAAATTAACACTGAACCATGAACATTGCATGATAGTGGTACAATAGAAAAACACCATCTGATTCATGTAACACGGCAGCAGGCACGAAGCAGGGCTGGGTAAGACATACAATGTCAGCTGTGCTCTCTCTGTGTGTTGTTTTATAGCTTCACCATTCATCTCCCCATTCACACAACTATGCACTACCATTTGTCTGTGTTATGTTGGAGGATGTCATAAATCTGACCACTGTGAGTGTGTACGCACATATGTGTGTGTTTGTATGGTTTAAGTTACAAAACAGACATGATATCACTTACTGTGTTTTCTTGGCTGTTTTAGGATCCTGTTTTCTCCAGTTCCATTAGCCCTATCAGTAGGTTGCCTGGCAACACCTTGGCTAAAAAAAGAAAAAGAAGAAACAGGATTATGCTCATTTGTCCATTCAAACACAGCTTTGTTTTAATGACTCTGAGGCCCATAATTGTTTTAAGATGCGCTTGTACTTTCTGGCCATCTTGAGAGGCTTAACAACAAATATCCTGCAAGATTTAAGGAACACAGAAGGATTTGGAGAATGTGAATGGAGGAGTTTTGTTGGAAATTAGAGAACAACTATATAAAGTACGACAGATCAGATTGATTGGTAGCATGAAATAAAGAAACCGATATGGCACTTTTTTAAAACTTAAATCCTAGCTTGACGAAACTGCAGAACTTAATTGCTTTAAAAACTTGAAAAAAACTTGGTGAACTACTGCAGCTGGAAAGCTAACTGCTAACATGCTGGAAAGCCAGGACTTTCTGAGCTCCGAGCATCTGTTTACTCCCACTTGTACTTTGTTTGTAGAATTCACTCATTTCATTCATTCATTCATACCAGAGTTATACTAGAGGAGGAAAAAGCGCTCAAAGCTAGTGAGCATAGCCTGTGAATCATGTGTCTTTTGTTGAGCGATTTATACTCTGGCTCATCTTTCTTCATCCCAAACTTATTTGTTTCCTAACACCGCTTAAGAATTCTCTGTCATTGTGGCTTTCATGTCAATACCACTAATTTCCTTTTCACATTTTTATGTTTTACACATTTAAGAAGAAACATGACAGGATGGACACGCTGGCTGTTACAGCAATCATGCTTATGACTTTACAGGCTGACCTCTCTCTCCCTCCTTTTTTTTTCTGTTATTACCCCTCTGTCTCTGTCTCTCCCTCTCTCTCCACCTCTCTGCGTGATCGTCTGGTATGGCAGGAATGTCACACATCACACACGCAGACGCAGCAGCCTTCACGGCGACCGCACACTCTCGAGTTTACTGCCAGTTGACAAGTGGATTATCGGACCTTGAGGTACAGGGACACCAGGCACGTACACACACACACACACACACACACACACACACACACACTCAACAGCTATCTATTTGGAATATGAGATGGGAAAAAAAGAGCTCTTTCCCATTTGCAATAATGGGAAACCCTTGCCGGGAAAAAGATCTAACCTTTGTAGTATTATTGACAAGTACCACCCATCACGATACACACGTATGCAGAAACCAACCAATCCTTCCTCCAGACACTTCAGATGATAACTATCTCACTCTTCAGTGTGCTTGTTGGCTCACTGCTACACCCCAGACACACAACCCTTGGAGCAGGTCAGCAGACAGGGGTCAAAGATCAGTCTGTGTACCTACTGAGAGACGAAGACTGATGGAGTTACCACACCAAAGGGAGATGATCTGTATCGGTGTGACATCAAAGAAAAATGTCTTGAGCCAAGAATGTTTAATCTTCAGATCTCATTTTGAACGTTGATCATTGGAATTTAGGGTTTAAAATCTCATCCATAATATTTGACTGACACAGGGACAGTCTCTTAGTCAAGAGGGCCACCCAGCTGGAGGTTCTCGGAGCAAAAGTGTGGTTTATATCGTCAACATCATGGAGCGGATCACCGCCCAGTCATGTAGATATGTTGATCTTGGAATTAGCCGTAGGAAATGTCATCATGCTTACTTAAGAGTTCAGCTCCCATCTGATGAGGAGCATATAGTCTCATGTATTAGGTTAATGTGATTTCAAGAACCACTTTAATAATATGGGAGTGCACAGAAGAGTCATGACTCCTGCGCAGAACTGGAGAAGGAGGAAGGAAAAAGATACATGAAGATAAAAAAGACAGATTTATATGTGGATAGCTAAATTAAAAGAAGAAGAGAGGAAGAGATCACAGGGGAAGGAGAGAAAACAAAAGTGGAAAAATAACTAAATGACATGAAATGAATTCACTGGGACGGTCACAAACTGAAGCCACAATGGGACATTTAGATGAGACCATACAAATGTTTTTCTCATTCAGTGCCGCCTTTATGGCTTTGTCTAATATTGCGTTGCATATTTCCGAATTGCCCATCTCTTTTTCCACTGCACACAAATGACTTAATGTTTTTCACATCAGATACATTCCTTTAAGCCATGCGGGCATCATCTGTGCTTCAGTGTTTCCATTGTTGCTGTATGGATTAAAAAGGAATGGGATTCTACTTGGATGAAGACAATAGACATGTAGTTGCATCATACGGTCCTCAGCAAAGTACTCCAAGTGTAGTCACTTTACTTTGAACCGTTGTCACCATTTTTGCTAATGACATGGCTCCGGGAAGATTGATTATTTGGTCTATCCTGAAATATCCTGAAACAGCTCTGCAATGGATTGCTATAAAAATTTTGTACAGACATTCCCCAGAGGATGGATCCTAATGACTCTGGTGATTCTCTGACTTGTTCTGTTTTGATTGAAATATCTCAACAATTATTTAACATGTTACCATGAAATTTGGTAAACACAGTCATTTCTCCCTTAGAATGAATTGTAATCAATTTGGTGTTCCCTTGACTTTATCTAGCGCCATTGTCTTTGATCAGATACCTGAAAAACGAATTACATTTCCATTTCCATTTACTCATTTGGCAGACGCTTTCATCCAAAGCGACTTACAAGTGAGGGAAACACTAAAGCTTCAATGAAGGAGGAAACCTTGGTGTGATAAGTGCTACAGCTATTCAATAAGTGCAAGGAAATCATTCACTGAAATAATATTCGGTGTCATCAGCATAAGATGTATTTGTACATGTGTGAAGTGATTAGTAAATAGAAAATATTAACAAAACAATTAGTCGAATGTTGAATATCAGCATGTTTTCATCAGCACTGTCATTATGCTTATGTTAGCATGCCAACGTTATCATTTGGCTTAGCTTAGGTACAGCCTCAGAGCTGTAGCATGTACGTAGATTCTCCGTAGAAAAGAATGCCTATTTACCAAAAATGGCTAAAGAGACATAAATAATGATCATCTAAAAGAATTTCTTCTTTTTCTCAACTGGAAAAAATTATAGATAGATTCCCATTCTACCTAAACACATGTACTAACACATGTGTGTATAGATTTACTTGCAGGTATGCATTTATTTGTAATACCTATATCAGCTAAAAGGGATAAACTGCATCAAGACTTATAGGCATGTGTGTTTAAACTGCATAAATCCATTTGTGTTTTGAAGCATTTCTGTCCTTCTGAGGACCAGTCCTCTTAAGTAATAAAGGACAAACACACTACACGTTCACACAAACTAAAAAAAGGCAAGAATATTTCCTGATTTATCACTAAGAATGTTTTGAAGTTGGAAAGCTGAGAAAGGAAAACATTTTCATTTATCATAACCATTAACATCAACGATAATATCAGTCATCTATTAGAACACAGTCCTGCTGCTTCACGGTTATTGTGTCTGCCACTGAAATAATATTCAGGGTCTCACTTCATGGTGGATTTATGGAAGTGGAAAGAAATAGTTTTCTGGTTCACCAGGATCCAAGGGGGAGTGGAAAACTGCATTGTCCTTTATCTGCAGATCATATACACTCACGCAAATATATACACACACTTGGGCCTCTTTCAGGGAGATCCCTGCAGTCTGTCTGTCATAAAGGTATGAGTTTGGACCGATGAAAGAGGAAGAGATAGTCGCATTAGATGGTTTGTCATTATATCACTAGAGAAGAGTAGAGAGGAGAGACAAGTCGAGGGGAAAGTAGGGAAAACAGTGGAAGGTCTGGGGAGGGGGAGACTGAAATAGCCCTTGGGCATTCCTCAAACATCCATCAAGGCAGCAACATATGATTCATGGCATTGCCAAGAATCTCTCCCACTTTAAACAAAACCCCCAGCAGCTGCTCAGGAAAGACACTGACAGGCAGACGAGCCAAAGCCAGTCTCCCTCTTTCTGCTGCGTGGAAGATCTCAACAGACAGAAATAGGTTGAAAAAAGATAATGAGTGGCAGAAGTTAACAACTGTACTGACAAGGTGAGTGACGTAGAGAGAGAGGTCAGACCAATAGAGACCGTCATGAAGAGGTTTACATTTAAAATAACGACTGATGAGATGACAGGTATATGGAGAGGGTGCAAAAGGTGATAAATCTACTAATGTGGTCGTTTGTCAAACATGCAAAATAGTACAATATGTAGAATTGTTATGTGGTTATACAGTTGCATCTCTGATATTATTCTGATGGAATTTTCTTTGTTTTTAACAATTCATAAAAATGAAAGAAAAGTTACTTTCAGCCCTGCCTTTACCACAGTGTCGTTTTTGATACCACCACTGGGGACACCCAAGGGGAGAATTTCCCCAATTCTTCTACTGTGTCTTTAAAGTGGCTCTAGAGGGACTGTTTATGCATCCTTGAGGTGTAACAAACATGTCAAATGCATTTGGTTTTTTCACAGAGCATCTAGTTTTCTTCTTCCCTGCCTTCACGGATGCTTGTCTGAGTAGCCGAAAACCGGTGATGTCTTTTATGTTTCTTTCCAACTAAGAGTGTTCTTTGGTAAGAATTTTCTTTTCTTTTGCTATTGCCATTTTGACGTGGAGCCCTTTAGATGTAAACATAGTGTGTTGTCTTTCTTTATTGATGAGAATTTGAGCACTGGAGTGTTTTGCAGAACATGTTTAGCAAACACACTTATCATACCTGTGTGTGGAGTGTGTGTCTGTTCTGATCTCAGAACTCACAATCACCTCTAGCTCTTCCTGTTGTTTTCCTCCAGTCTCTTTCCCTCTCTTTTTTTCCTCTGGTGTCTGTTTGTTCATTAATTGGAGTCATAGATCCTTGGTAAATACTTTAGCTGAAGTCGAGACATTTCACAGCTCAGGCAAACAGCTCAGTCTTCACCTCAATTTGTGCTTGCGTCCACCTTTCGCGTCTTCACATTGACTTCACATGCAGCTGAGCCGCCACTGAAATTCCCTCCACATGCGGACTGAACAAAACTTGAGAAACATAGAAGTTTTTAAATGTGTGCTAACAGTTTGCAGCAATTTTTTTTTTTTTTTTGCAACTAATGATCATTCTACCTCTGACTCTCTGTTTAAAACAAATCTGGATACATTCATAATAAAAAATTAAAAAAAAAGGTTAACTGAACTATTTGCGAAGAAAAAGATAAATCTTGTGAACTACTGCCAGTTTCTTCATTAGGCCCTACATTTCATGCAACTCTATTGCAACTTTGTATTCTTTGTATAAACATTTACATCTTAGGCGTCTCCCTGATGCTCTTATCCAAAGTGAGAGCAACAATGGAGCGAGCTTCATTTCTCAGATGTCCAACTTTGCAGCCAGCCAGAGAGCTGAAAGTACATGAAAACAAATATCCCTGTTTCCCTGGAACAACCAGGGAAGTGAAGAGGTTAGAGCAGAATAAGATCAAGAACAAGAAACAAGTTCTATCCACAGAACGACTTCATTTTTTACTCGTGATAGACACCAAAAATGGAAGCAGAGTTAAACTTAGAGAGTGAAAGTGATACAGAACAAAAGAAAAGAGAGAAACACAAGAAGGGAGAGTTAAGCCACAGTCAACACAACCATGTTGAAATGATCAGATAGACCTCTCAGCAGACATCTTATCAATCAGGGACAGGAGACCGCAGCGTGTGTGTGTGTGTTAGAGAGAGAGAGCATGTGATGTGATCTGCCAAGAGATGTTTGTCTTAAGGCTGAGTACAAAGAAATGCTAACAAATGCTGTGGCAGAGGTCCGAGTCGAGTGTACACAGACTAAGGCTCAACACACACGTACACACACACACACACACACACAAAGATACACGTAGAATAAAAACACACACACACACACATGCAATGCATGTACAATCGCACTGAGAAATTGCTCTCTGTAGTCTGCAAATTTGATAGAGATCTTGCAGATTCAGAGCACTTAGCCTTGGCAGCTGAACAGACAGAGTGATTGCATCTGTGCGTGTGCGTGTGTGTGTCCACATATGTGCACATGTGAGTCCTCTTGGTGAAGACACTCTTCACAACAGGAAGAGATGATGAGAAAAAAAAAAAAAAAAAAAAAAAAGA
>NW_019525132.1:1777515-1826549 GCF_002814215.2 Seriola lalandi dorsalis | reverse complement strand
TTGTTAGTTTGCGCATAAACAAAACAATGCATAGGCCATGAAAAACTGAAACTCAAGCAACTAAATGTAATTAATTACACCTGTTGTGACGAGTCACAAAGGCCTGTTCTCTGCAGGCTGCTTAATGAGTTCATTGAAAACACCTGCTGCCTCTCACCACCTTCCTCCCAATTGGCTGTTGCTCTCTGTGTGACAGCTTATTTAAGTCTGTAGAGGCATGGGGTCTGTAAACTGCGCTGAGGGTGGTTTCATGGCACCTTTACCCCTCCCTGTTTTATCACCTTGAAACAAATGTTATCCTTGTGTTTTATATTCTATACGAAGGCACTGTTCACTCAGGCTGCACACACCTGATACCACTTCTTGATAAGCCTGGACACAAGAGCACAAACTGTTCCAACCTGTCAAAGAACTGAAGTGGGTGACCTTTGAGCACGTGAACCTAATATTTAACGCTCAGTTTTAAGATTGAACTGTATTCATGAGTTAATGGGTATTTTTGAATTTGCATAATCTCAGATATTAGATTTTCATTAAGTGTGGAGGTATTGCCCAGTCATCAAAAATGGATCAGATTTTCTATTAGCTTCAGTCACCTTGAGATGATTTGTTCCAGCATTTGACATGTCAAGCTAATTAAATCATTTTCTTTCTCGCTCAGCATATTTTATCTGCGTGTCGGCCCTTGTCTTATCTGCTGCTGCCGCCGCTTTGATTGATTTTTTTTTTTTGCAACACAGCCTGTCATTATGGCATCCATACTAAGTAGATGGACTTAATGGATTGACAGATGGCAGCTTGATATGTGACTTAATATGGAGACAAGCAGTTGTCAAGGAGGGACGCAATAATATTGTGACCTTTTTTTTTTTTTTTAAAGCAAAACGGACAAGGAGCCAGACAGAAAAACACGGTGCCCTGTTTGTGCTGAGTTACAAATGTTCGGAGAATTCCAGCCAGGATGCCACAGTTTATTGAGGCCCGAGCTGTTGACACAATACAGGACTGTGATTCGACCATCTGCAGATCAGACCGTCTTTATTTTCCAGCGCTCACGTGGATCCAGCGATTCTCCACACAGCTAAATGCACCCTCATGCCAAAATAAGAAAGAAAAAAAAAATCAGAGCACCACCACATTGTGTGTGTGTGTGTGTCTCTCGCTCTCTCTCTCTCTCTCTCTCTCTCTCATTCCCCCTGTATTTCAGAAATTGCAGCCATATGTCTGAGGGGGGGGGACCCCAGGTTCAAACACACACCTTGAGAAACAACACTATTATCTCCAATTGACTTTCAACTTTGGAGATGGAGCAGTCTTTCAGGGAGAGGGAAGGTGGCAGAGGGTGGAAGGAGATAGAGAGATTAAAAAAAAAAAAAACACAGACGAGGTTAAGAGGGGTGATGTCTCCAAGTGTGTTTGTATGTGTGTGTGTCCGTGTGTGCGTACATTTGCCCCCCTGCGGTCGTCTAAATCCCGGGGAAGATTGATTGCCTTCCAAGGATAATCTGTCCCAGACACTTTAAAGAACCCCCCCCCTTCTTTTTCCTTTCCACCTCCCATCCACTTCATACTCCTCTCCTCTTTCTCACCATCGTCTACCTTCCCTGCCCTTTGCTCCCCCAGTTGCTGTAACCTCCCCATCCTGTCTGAGCACCCTGAGATCCCTTGCCCTCCCTTTAGCACTTCTCCTACCTCCCTTATGATTTGTTTTCTTCATTTGCACACACACACACACACACACACACACACACACACACACACACACCTTTACAGAAGAGGAAGTGTGAAAAGCATTAGCCAGATCCTACATTTCCCCCTAAATCTTTAGGTGAAGGAAAATCTTTATGTGACAGTTATGTCCAAAGGAAATGTATCAGCCGTCTTCAACTTTCTCGAGTGTCTGTTCTGCTGTCTCACAGAAGAAAAATATCACACTCTTTCCACGGTCAGTGTCTTTAATAACCCTTGATTTCTTTCTCCCTCTCTCTCTCTCTCCATGCCCAACCCTGAACCTATGTCTCAAGAATTTATATGACAGGCTGCGTAACAAACCTCTTCCATCTGGCTGTAAGATAGAAAATGAATAAAACATCTGACAGACAGAGAGGCACCTTTTTTACTCCTCCTTTTCTTGTCCTCTTCACCCAGCACGAATAAAGATATAGAGAAGACAAGAGAGCACCTTTTGGGTGATAACATAAAGTCAGGGTAGCAACTGAACCTTTGCGGTAAACAAGACTAAGGGCTTCATTTACTCTTGCCATTTCAAGTGTCTCGTATCCAGATAAAAATCCAGATGCAATTTAAGAGACTTTCATTCAAACACCCAACCTCACATATGCTTCTCTTGTTGGCCAGGTCACAAATCTGATTGCAATCCGTCTTGGTTCTCACATACTACATACAAATCAGGGTTGGCTCTCCTCCAGTCCTTAAAGATGTAGAGATGCACCTGAAGCTGTTTGGTAAATGCCAAAAACGCCAGAAGAAAAAGAAATGTGCGCACTTCAGCAGTTTGATGAACTAATAACAATGAATCATTTCTGAACTGTGAGCAAAATAAAAGTTCTCATCTTCACAGGCTCTCATTCATGTCGCTCTCTCACCTACACAGATCATTTAGTCGTTGACCTGTGTAGAAATCGCTGAAGCCATTTGTTCTTGTTACTCTAATAAGACGGATAAATGGCTAATTTCAGTGTAATTTTTAGTGCAATTTTGGCAGCTGTTATCAGGACAGAGGAGACAGACAATCAGACAGTGAGTGGTTAGCAATCATACCTCTTTAGCAACAGGCTAGACTGCATCTCGCACCACCTCGGGAGGTGTTTTGAACAACCCAATTTCAATATGTCTTGAATACTTCTTGGATGCGTTGATCCACCCCAGACAAATGAACTGACTAAATTAGTGTCTAAAAGTCGATAGCCATGTTTGTGAGGTTGTACTTACTATAAGCAAAGCGGTTGAGTGAGCTAAATGCTAATGTCAGCATGCTAATGATGTTGATATTTTGCAGGAATACTGTTAAAAATTTCACAAGCTGTCTAAAGTGGTGGAAAGCAACCGTCTTGTTTTGCTTCTATTTCTAGTGCTTGTTTTCTTCTGCTGAAGTTAACATGCTAACCAGCTAGCCACAACCCGTCTGGATCATCTTGTCACTGTACGACGCCGAGTCACTGTAGCGTCGAAGCTGCCCTAAGGAAGTTGCGCTGCTCAGAGGGCGTATTATAATAACCTCTTGTATTGTAAATGCAATGATGGCTGAAGCTCTTAGTGAGACTGTTAAGGTAGCAGCTCTTATTGCTAATGTTGGCTAAGTAGCAATGGTAAAACTTACAAATAGCTCCTTTAAGAGATCACAAAAACTATTATTCAATGTCTGGACCAAATTTCATGCAAATATATCCAATAGTTGTCAAGATATTTCACACACAACCTTGGGCTGCTGGTAAAGGAAAAGTAGCAACATCATTATAACTCAGCCTCTGGGGACCATGAATGTCTGCACAAAACTTCATGTTAATCCATTCAAGAGTTGTTCAGTCTGGACTGAAATGGAGAATGAACCATTTGACAGACAGATGTTTCCATGATGTAAGCAAGATAATGAAAGCACACTTTAATGCTTTATTTAATTAAAATACCACAATTTCTGTCTGCAAACGCCCTAATCCACTATGACGCAAGTAAACGCATACAGACACGCAAGCACACCTAGCACCTGAAGCATAGTTTAGCCCAACAAACAGAAACAATAAATTAGACAACAGGAACTGGTCAAACCAGCTCTGATTCAGCCGTAATGGAGCTCATAAACACCAAGCTCAAAACCAAAGGCCTCAATCATGGCAAAGGGCCTCAGTATTTACAGCAAGGCTAATTATGAAAATGATGCCCTGCTTCCCTTGAACTCCTCCTGAACCTGCTCACAGCTTTAAAATGATGCCCCAGTGTTTGTGTTTGACCCCTGCATGGAAACGACCTCCCCAGTTATCCTTGGAAAATTGCAGGGTATGAGCGGAGCTTGCCGGGAGCGCATATGGCTATCTGCTGCTGAGGCGGCGTCTGCAGTGAGAGAAAACACATTGTTGCCATTAGCGTGCGACTCTGCCTTTTAACAAATGGCTGATCTGTTGTGACATGCTCTTCTTTTTCCCGGTGGATCTGTGACAGGGTTGCTGCAGAGATAGGCTGCTGTTGGCTCGGCCCGGCGAGTCATAAACTGTGATTGATGAGATTTGTTACATGTTATTTGGAATTTAAGCTTGTTTATTATCTGTAAGTATTAGGTCTTGTTAGACAAAATTAAGCGGAGGAACTGAGTTTGTGCCTCTTAGTTTGAGGAAATTGCAGTAGATTTGTCAGTGTGTGTTGTCATAAAAATGTCATTAAAAGTTTTTTGCATGCATGCATTTGGGTTAAAAAGTGTGCATTCAAGAGTGAATACATATTTTAACTTTCACTTTGCTGTTGGTGCATTAAACTGAACCTACCAGGTGTGCAAGGTGAGACACGTGGACTGCATCTGTTGTCGATTTTGCTCCAAAATGAAAGAAAATACATCACTTCAGGAAAAAAAAAAGGTGACAACTGCTCTTACAAGATGATTTATACTGAAGCACAAAATGAAAGCACACCGAGGTTACTGAAGCTGACAAACCAGACAAAGTTTTTATAGGCTGTTGATAAACTGATAGACAAAAGTTTCCTTCACTGGAATGTTAAATCACACGTGTTTTCAATCTTGAAGGGCGATGCAGGACTTAGATGTAGATGTATTATCTTTAAATCTAATTATGCTGATGGATGTTTTCATACTTATCTCATGTGTCAAGTGCCTTCAACGACACCGCTCGCTAATTCTTTTACAGCAAGTACTTCAACACCACAAAGTTGTTTTCAACTGTAGGTGTCACTCTTGTCAGATGGAGGATATCCCGAGTTGGCATGAACCTGCCTTTTGAGACAGGAGTCGGATCTCAAGATAAAGCTTTGTTTTGGCGTCAGTCTGTAAAGTCTGCAGTCAGGATCACGTTTTTTAAAAGTTATCCAGTTAATGGGTATTAGGTATTTTTTCTGAAGGCGAAAAGTCTCTGATTAGGGTAAAATAATGTCACTTCTGGCCAATTAAAATCAACATTTCTTCATTTCATTTTCATAGTAGGGGTACTATTTGAAACACTTGAGGTATATGCTTTGTTTAAAGGTGCTATATGCAATATTTATGTTAACAGTGGACCAAATGTAAATTAAAGGTGTTGGTTCAAAGTGATGAATCTACTTATTATTACCATCAAACGTGTGTTCTAGAGTCTTTCAGCTCACTGTTTTTGTTTTCTGGCCCAAAGATTTACTGTTTTGTTTCACTCTCACCTTTCTCATGAGAATCATTTCAGCTGGTTTCAGTGATTAGAAACGCTGTAAACTACCTGCCCAGCACCAGGTGGCAACTGTAGTTGGTTAGTAGCTTAGTAGAGAGATTAGCAGCAAAAGAGCCAGATATTTCCATCAGGGACTTGTGCAGCCAAAAAATTGAGGTAAGGGAGAATGAATTTTGCACTTAAATTCATCAGGCGGAAGAAATACAGCTTCAAATGAATGTTGATAACACATTTGTTGTATCAACTGAGCGGTCATTAATATGTCACTGCCCCAAACTCGCCTTTTTTTTTCCATTTGTCACTTTCATTTCTACTAAAAACCAAAGACACCTGAGGACAAATGTTCAAAAGAACATTTTTTGATGTCTAAGGCCTGAATACAACAATAAGCTTTTGCCCATCCCTATTCTCTAACACATGATAGAGCTTTGCAATGAATTATCATATTACCCAACAATAACATCCAATAATGACGGAACTATTAACATGATCCAGTTTGTATTGGCTGGTTGTGCCTTTCACATGGCCAAGGAAGGAAAAATGGCAAAATGAAAAGAAAAAAAGAAAAAGTCAGAGGCATTAAGGCACTATCACACGCTAATTTAGACGCATTTCACTAAATCCTGTCGTATGGAGTTTAGTCTGGAACATTACTCAGGGTCTTTAGGGAGATTTAATCCAGGCTGAGGGTGATGGCCTGTGACACTAATAACAAGCCACCCAGTGACATGGACCACCACTTTGAAAAAATGTCCGTACACTTTTTTCCTTAAATTCAGACTGAATTTTAGATTTTTGCACCAGTAATATGTTGCCAGAAAGTGAGATCATTTCATTTGATTTCCAGTGCAAATCGATTTTTAAGCAGTGGTTCTCCTCAGTGGACGTTAAGCTATTAGCAGCCATAGACCACCATCTAAGTGCTCTGAGATGGAGCCATGGGTGGTGCAATCAGGGTAGCGGCCCCTTTGGGTTGACCAAAGGTCTAGTGGCTAAACATATGAAGAAAAAAAAAAAATTTCCATCACATTTATCCCTTAAGTCTTACTTAATGTGGGGAATGTTTTCTTAAAAGTTGGCATAGCGAGACGGATTCCACGCCTCAGGACTATACAATACAATCAGTGATGTATCAGTAACATACAGCATAACCGGCTCCTTGACTCTTTTCCCCACAAAAACCAAGGCCTTTGTGCTTTTTTAACAACAGTTAGGCTGTCTTTTTTTCTTGAATCTTGTCTATTGTTACATGCAGATCTGTCCTTAATCAGCACTGTGCTCTGAGGGGTGATTCAACAGTACTTTTCATGATGAAATTGTATGCTCAATGGTAAAACCTCAAGCCAGAAACAATAAACATCACAAACACATGTTTGTTTACTCGCCAGCCAGCGCTGAACATGTGGATGTGGTGTCGTAAAACCGGTGATACTGAGACGTTCGAGAGCCTGATGCTTGTGGGAAATGGATTAGTTACAGATTTAGTGTAAGTCCCATTTTTTTCCCCTCACTCGCAGCCACTCGCACAGGCACACATGCAGTGACCAAGGAGCACTAAAGTCTTCCCCCAAAGGCGTGTGTGAAGCCGTTCTTTCCGACTGTAAAATGGCCATTGTCAGTCCGCTCACGTGACAGTGCCTGAACTTTGACGCCCGTTTCTCACCCTTTTACTCTGTCGACCTGTGGAATATGAGTCCCATGGGGGGTATTGTAAAAGCACAAGGCTAGGTTTCTTTTTCTTTTTTTACAACAAAGGTCGCAGTGGGACCATGAACATCACAGACACTTCACAAAACTCAAGGACCTCAAAGCAGTGTGATCAGACATGTAGTCCAGCACTGCTACACTGTCTGTCTGTCAGATGTAGTTTTGAACATTTTGGGGAATACACTTATTTGCTTTCTTGCTGAGGTTTACATGAGAACATTGATATCATACCACTCCTGTATCTGTATGAAGTTGGCTAGCTTAGCATCTAGCCTGGCTCTGTCTGAAAATAACAAAATCTGTCTACCAAAACTGACTAAGACGTTATATCTCATTCATTTCATCTACACAAAAATAAAGTGTAAAAACTGTTTTCAGCACATTCCCATTTCATTCACTTTTTTAAAAAATTTCTTCCTATTATCCAATTTCTCTTTGTTTTGTCACTTTCTTTCCCTGTCTAGAAAACTGTTTGCCGTTTTCTCTCACATTGATCTGATAATCATCTTAATCATGGTCGACAGCCTGAGCTTGTCTTCTTTCTTATCTTAGCGTATGTGTGCATGCCTTTTTCATTTCTGGCGTATTTTACATGCTGCATACTCTTACAGTTTGCACACGCACAAGGACATCACTGTTGATCATCTGCGTAGGTGTCTGCACCCCTATCTATCGGGGCCAGTTCTGACAGAGGCAGCGAGGCACGTGTGAGGCCAGATCGTGTCGTCTCGCCCACCCACCCCACTCTCCCTCGCCTGACTGGGAGTGTGGGAATGTGTCATCCGATACCATACCTCCAGCAGGACCTGTGAGGACAGGGAAGGTAATCCAGCAAGAGGGGGGATGGGGGGGGCGTGTTCTAATCTGATCAACAAAACAATGTAGATAGGAGGAAAGCTAAAGGAGTCATATTTTATAGGGCGCTACTACAGTATACATCCCGATGCAAGGTAGTTCACAACCTTAAAGTGAAGTTGGGTCTTGTTTTAGCAAGCTGAAACAAATGATCGCCAGCAGATGTAGGAACTTGGACTCCACATCAATTTAAATTCTTTAAGAAGGGGTAACAGCTGCTCAGGTGCTGCACCCTGCCTCTTGAGCTGCAGTGGAAACACCCTCATGGCTGTCCCAGACCTCAACCCAAATGAACACTACTGGGATAATTTGATTCGGTGACATACACTTTATATTGAATCGAGGCCAAAGCATACTGAGGCTCTTTTGGCAGTTTGTAATGGCGCAGCACTCTATTAAGACACATGTAGGCGTTTTCTTTTAATTTAGGGATTTCCCTTAGTCCAAATCAGCAGGTCACACCATTAGTTTTTCCAGTGTGTAAGTGTTGCATACGTAACGCACAGTTTGTACAGTATCTCTGTCGACAGAGACTGTGGCCAATTCTAGTGGTACATTGGAAACAGCAAAAGTTTTCCACTGCAAGAACTGACTGTCTTCACAACAAACTGACTTTAAATGAAACAGGAAATACACTAAATGTTTAGGTATTATGTTTTTTTTCTGTCTTTCCTCAGGTCTCCCTGTCTGTCCCATTTTCCTTCTCACCTGACACTCACACAGATAACAAAGTTGCGTGACAGTAGCAGCAGCTTTAAGATGTTATGGCACTTATGTAAAGTCGACATGGCGAACATGTCAGCAAACAGTTGCTCATTTACACATCGAGCAGACATCATTCAGCTGACGTGGACATGAATGAGCTGTGCATGTGCAGACTGAATTGTGTAAGAGAAAGAAACACAAAAAGGTTTTCTGTTGCTTTGAACATTCTCTGCGAGTGATCAAGTTAATATAGCTGAAATCACAGCACAGCCCTTGTCTTTAACTTCTGTGTTTTGTACATGTTTGGTGATTTTTCTCAGACAATGTCTGCGTCATAAAAATCAGAATTTTAACAGTGCAGAGCAGCAGCTTGGAAATGACTTGGAAGCAACTGCTAGTTAACATATAGTGTTAATGGGCCACATTTCAGTCACTATTTCATACCTTTCCCATTGTCTGGCAACAGAAATGGAAAATATGTAAATGAGAGAACGGCATTATTGGAAATTTGGCGGTTCTAAACACAGTATATGTGAGTGCAGAGAGTAGGAGAGAAGCAAATGGATAAAGGGCTGAAACCAGCGGACACTAGACAGAATGCGAATATGACGCGATGATGTCATGTAGCGACATTTAGCGACTTTTCAGGCAGGATTCGGTACTTTCCATTGAAAGTAGTTGGCAACACAGCTTCTGCTGAAGTTAGCTAACTTCGGTAGAACTGGAAATGCAGTGATGGCTGAAGCTCTTGGCAAGACTGGTAAGTAAAGAGCTGTTAATGTTAACGTTGGCTACATAGCAATAGCTAAACTTACATTTCGATAGCTAAGCACTGGATAGATTTACTTTGTAGATCCATGAAAAGCAGATGGACAACGCATGAGGTACAGCTCAAGTGCAAGAAGGGAGGAGTTAATTTTCAAATCCGATTTAATCCTCAATATCTTCATTAAAAAGAATCCATCTGTCAAAGTTTGGTCATTTGACAACTCAGCCTCTTTGTGGACTCATAAAAAAAATCCAACTTCTCCTCTTAGATGTCTATGAGGAGTAATAATATCCTCTTGCGTAATGCAGATGTGTGACAACACCTCAAAACCAGCCTGCCTGACCATCACATGCTCTCCAAACCACAGAGGTCTGGCTTTCTTAAAAACCCATTCAAAGTCTATTAAGTCACTCACTTAACAGAGGCGAGGAGAAAGAAAAGGCAGAGAGCGCAGGGAAGCACACAGAGACAACACAGAGACAAGAAAACCCTGAAATGAGACAAAAAGCAGAGACAAAGAACATGTTGTGAGTAAAACTGTACAAGAGAATATGGAATACTATGTTTAATTCACTTTAACGTTTTGGCAATGTGAGAAAAATAGGTATTAAGCCATCAGCTCTGCCAATCCCATTGAGCTGTTCACAGGAGAGCACAGGAATTAAAGAGAATTAAAGAGACGAGTTACGTAATTGCTCATAAGCGCACTGTTTTCTTTTTCTAACTCTTATCGGCCACATCGTTTAGATAATGTTTCTTTAACCATTCAGTCTAAATATACCCAAGTAGGGTGATTTCCCTTTCTCTCCTCCTCTGCCTTTGGTCCCAGTGGAGTTGCAAGAAAACACATGAAAAAGGTTGATGCAATTACCCAGACGTGACAGAAGTGAGGAAACCTTGTATTAGACAGTACGTACCCCAGCAGATCTTCAGATGCATTTATGTAGAAATCTGCCTTGAATGTTCCTGAAATGCTGGATATTCCTGCAGAGGAATGTTTCTTTGATGTGCTGTGACGGATTGTGCATTAAAAAAAGAAAAGAGGAAAAAAAAAAAATCCTTAGATGTAGGCAATGTAGACTCCTGTCAGAAATCAACTACACTCCACAGGTCCACAGTTGCTCAGCCCTTATCTTGATAAATCAGGCAGACTTCACAATGAAAATGAGCATCAGAGTCAAGAGCTTCAGCCCTGAGTCATTCCTGCGATCCAGGCCAACACAATATGAGCAACTTTTTCCACTGCCTTATGATTGGAAGTAGTAAGTCAAGCACACTTTTGAAATAGACTGATAAATTTCACACCCTGGTTTGTTGCCACTGTGACCAAGACTGGCAGAAAAAAGGTCAAATATCGGATGCATGGTTCTGGTTTACGGTAGCACAGACATTTGTCCACTATGGATAGACAGTGATATACAATACAAGCCTTTTAATTACAATAAGACAATAAGATGATTTCGAAAATATTGTATAAGACTACCTGAGTCTAAAAGCCACGTGAGCGGCTCTACGAGGACATACATGGGCACAGCGTTTCAATTAGTTAAACTATGAATTAAAACAATGCTGCTTAGCAAGTATGATGCTCACCATGTTAACCATCTAATTTTAGCATGTTAACATGCTAACATTTGCTAATTTGCGTGCTAAAGCATGCTAAAATTTGGTATTTACAGTAGCATAAAATACAAAGTAAAGCTGAGGCTGTTGAGAATGTCATTTGAGTTACAGGTTTGGCCATAAAACAAAGTATTATACAAATTAAAATTTTTGTTCTGATGTCTGTATATGAAAAATGAAGGGTTCACCAAAGTTATTCAGATTCATGCTGAGGGTAACATGAACATCTGAACAAATTTCATGGCAATCTGTCCAACAGTTGTTGATAAATTTCACTAAAAACCACAAATTGTGGTGCTAGCAAAAGGTCAAGGGATCACCAGAGACAATAGGGATCATCTTCTGGGGACCATAAATATTTCCAAACCATTGATTTTGTCCCAATCTGCTGATTAGATGTTGAGATATTTTACTAAATAAGTCAAAATTTTGACCTGAACTAGAGGAAATGTCAAGGGATGACCACAGACTAAGGATTCATCCTTTGGGGATCATGAATATCTGGACCGAGTTTAATGACGATCCATCCAGCAGTTGTTGAGATATTTAAGGCTGGACCGTCCGACTGAACAACAGACTAGGCGACTCCATCCAGTAAGCGCATTAATCATCATATCGGCCTTTTCATATACAAACCTTCTTACCCTCTGTGTGCAGTGTGATAAATGGGATGAAGTCTCTTTCATTGAGTGGAAACACTGAACATTTTAGTGCTCTTTCACAACAATGGTGATCAAAACCTTCCAGCTCGAGTTTTTGTGTTTATTTTACAAGCAGTTTGGGAAACATTTTCTGCAACCTGCTAGCATGAGCATTGTCAGGCTGGACCGGTAAAAGTTTACCTCCATTAAAACTGCATTTCTCCTAAACACACTACTCTAAATCATACATCCAATCCAAAGATGACCGAACGTCCTGTCCTCGCCCTCCGCTGACACTTCTTTTGACAAGTTGAATACGTTAATGTAGATGAATCCATTTAGGATAAATTGACTGCAACGGATGTTCTCATGTCTCTGTGTGAATGTGTTGAACTCCCATAGGTGATCAGTGAGACATGCAGGCTTTGTGCTTCTCCAAAGAACCATGTCACTGAATAAAAAGGAGGGCATGGCGGTCCATTGAGCCTGTGTATTTACACAAATCGTAGCAAGGACCTGATAAGAGAGTTCAACAATGGAGGGAAAATGGCTGAGGTGTTTTGCATCAGTCATGGTACAGTTATGTATCATGTAGCGGCAGTATGGCTATGTTGTTTTATCGTTATGTGCAACAACAAGCAATTCGGTATCTCTCTCCCTGTGTGGGCTAAACTGTTTTATACCCAAATCAACGACATATCATCCCATCTGTTGTGCTCAGTTGTTTCTACTCAACAGAAAGCCACAGTCTGATGATGAATGACTTTGCTCTTTCTCTCTTTTTTTTCTCGTCCTAACTGCACAAAATCCATTTCCTCTGCAGAGTGATGGTTTTTAAAGAACCACACGCACAGATGCATGTCAGATTTTTCCAGATGACCCAAAACAATGGCTCCATTCTTGGCAAATCCCCCTCATATTCAATTTAATTAGACAATGACCCACTGCACGCTCTGTACTTTCTGTTCTTGCTTCTCAACCCCCTTTTTTTTTTGTCATCTCTCCCTCTGTCATTTCCTCTTCGCTGGCACTTTGTGTCATTTGGGTTTCTAGACTAGCCAAGTGATGCACATTTAGTTATAAAAGACTATTTTTGAGCTTCAGAGGCCGGAATGGAGTGGTACACTTTGGGGAGTATCTCTGTAAAGTGTTGCAATATAGGTCACATCACATAAGTCTGGATGAGAATACAGTGTCTATCTTATTACCGTGGTGATCCTCTACGTTTTAACCTATTAACAACATATTAAATTACAGTCTTTTCCTCCACCTTCCAGGACTGTTGGTTTCCATTCGTAACACATGATTAAGACAGATATTTTTTTATCATTTTGGTGCATTCAAGTTCTTGGGGGAGACTCAGACATCTGAGACTTAATATCTGAGACTCCGAAGGCACAGAGAGAATCAACATTAAGGACAGTTGAAACACATTATTAAATAAATGTATTTTTTGATGTTCAGAAGTTATTAAAATCATACAGAGCAAGAGACAAATACTGTAGGTGGCTTAAATATAAGGGTTGTTCCGTTGGCAGCATTAGGACTGATTTTCTAACAGTAAAACAGCCCCTGCTCACATTTGGATTCCCATGGCTGTGACAAAAATAAATAAAGATGAGTTCATATTTATTGTGATGGATTTCTGATCTGAGGGTAGTTTCAAATTTGTGCAAGTTCATTTTCATACTTTTCTTAAATTAGCTTAAACCAATGTTTGCCTGGAAGGTAGGAAATCAATCTAAAAACCTTTGGTATACTTTGGCAGTCACACAAAGTATGCATGCTTTGTGGTCAAAGCACTAAAAGAAGCTCATGGTACTTAGTGTATTGCATATGGAGTCACTGGAGTGCCATAATAAAGAATACATCTGTAAAAGAATAAGAAAAATATATGTGGAAATATATAAAGAGAAAAAATAAAATAATAAATAAATGTGGAAATATAAAGAGCAATAACAAAATATATTTGTTCATTCATGTATGTATATATTAATTTGTATCTCATTAAAATGTGCATTATATGTATTCTATTTTTATTTATTCATTTGATTTTTTGATTTACATATTTAGGCATATAAATTATTTTTCTTTCTTTATATTTTTTTATTTCATTTTTATAAAATATGATTTTTTTTTTTTTTATCCCCGTATTTTTCCTTAAACTATTTCCTCAACATGAATGGGGAAATAAAGAGGGAAAAGTGTGGCATTCTGGGTAGTATGCTTATTTACGTTATATACAAGTTAGTGAATAAGTGTATTTCCCTCTTCTTTTGTGCGTTCGTTACAATGTAGACATGAGGTGGGAAAGAAAAAAAAATAGTAGGGTAGGAAACAAAAAGAGAGAGCAAGAACAGAGAGTAAAACTGGAGTTAAAAAAAAGAGGGAGTAGACAAACATTGTTGAAATATATGTGACAAAGGCCTGATGCCTGACTGTGTGTATAGACACAGAGAGAATAACAGTATTATGTATATGCCACAGCCAATTTTAGCAGGCTATAATGTGTCTGTTAGCCTATATCTATGATAAATAGTGCTTTTACTTTCTTCAACACATTATCTAATGGTCTAAGCATGGCTGGATGTGAGATACTGTGTAGATAATTTGGGGTATGGAGATATCAGCAGGCCATATGTAAACAGTATCTGTCATTCCCTTGTAAAACAAGAGGGAGAGTTAGGGGAACGGGGCAGGCTTCGTACAGAGGAGGGTGAAAGGAGTGAGAAAGTGAAAGAAATGATGGAGGGGGGTTTGGGGCAGATTGGAGGAGGATATTTAAGAGCATCAGGAAATAACGATGGTCCCTCGGAGCTCCTCAATAACCTCCACCAGGACAGGAAGCTACTCCATCAATCACCATGAGGACAGCTCTCTCTCTCTTTCCCTCCCTCTCTCTCTCCTCCTCAGGCTCTGAACCCAACAGGCTCACACCGGTGCAGCTGCTCCAAAGTGGCCTGCCTCCCATTTTCATTCCTATCTGTCCATGAACACACACACATACGCATATTTTGCAAATACGCACACACATACACACACACACACACACACAGCTGGGATTTAGTCAACAAGGTAATTACAGGGCTACAGTCAGGCCCCAAACCAGCTACACCACTGAGACACTGACTGATGTAAAAGAAAGAAGTTGATGGCAAAGAAAGGATACAGGACGCCAAACCTCAGTGATGTGCCCCTCAAGGTGTGTGTGCGTGCGTGTGTGTGTGCATGCGTGCGTGCGTGTGTGTGTTACTTGAGGAGGTTATCTTGAGCAAACTATTTCATGTTTGGGAATTTTGATAATATAAGACTACTTTATAAAAAATGTAATATGTTGTCATAATGCAACACTATGAAGTTATTCATTGAAATAATAGTTTGACATTTTGAGATACACACTTAGCAGCTTTCCTGTTGATACCACTCTCATATCTGTATGCTAAATCAGTACGAGGCTAGAGCCTGGAGACAGTTAGCTTAGCTTAGCATATAGACTGAACAGAGCCAGGCTAGCATTTCCCCATTGTTTCCAAAGAAGTTTGAAAGAAACGATGAGGGGGCAATTAGGTGATTGGACTCATATTGGCCTGGACTGAAGCCGGCTTTATACTCCATCTGTCCGGCCATTTCTGTAACTTTCAGAAACAGACGAACCGAGAACAACCAGGCAACTAGCCAAAGAATACTTAAGTGGCTAAGAAATAATTCCAACACAAAACTGCCTACTTGTACAAGATACATGTTTATTAGCTGGTAGGCAGATTTTTTTTTTTTTTTTTTTAACTTCGGACGGAGCCAGGTTAGCTGTTTCCCCCTATTAAGCTAAGCTAAGCTAATTGTTTCTAGCTCTTGCTACAAATATAGTATGGAGATATGTGAATGGTATCTTCTCAGCTGACAAGCTAATGCCAAAATGTTCTTTTCCTTTTAACTGAGCATTTACACAATTCACTGCAGAAGGTCTAAACAATGTATTTAGAGTATGATATATATTATTGTGTTTCTGTGAAAGATGTTTTGGGTGATGTGTTTACATTCATAAAATTGAAAGTTTTTTGTTTGTTGAGAAATGATGGGAATGTTTAACGTACTGTAACCTCCATGTTTTTGGTCGTCACAGGTTAATGTCATATGCTTCGACAAGGTCTCAATATTGTAGTCTGTAGCTAGCTCAAGTAATATTATGGTCCATCTCACTCTCTTTCTCTCTCCTTCTCTCGATCAGCGGAGAGACGTCATTAAAAATAATGAGCTTTCCTTCACCTCCCTGTGCTTTACAGCCAGTCAACAGATTCTTCCACTCTGCCTGGGTACAGTGAACACTCAGTGCCAGAGGTTTAACAGTTTTTTTTTTGTTGTGTTTTTTTTTTTTTTTTGCCTTAACTTTTACAGTGTGAGAAAAATTCCCAATTGTAGCGAGTAACCCATTAATGGCTCATGTGCAGGCAGTTTAGCAAGACCCCGCTGATGTTGTGCCCGAGTGTGTAAAAAAAAAAAAAAAAAAGCTAGCTTGTTCGTTGGGTCACAAGCAGGGCAGGAAATTAACTTTTTCCACTGACTGGACACGGTGACTGCTCTGATCTAAACGTCCACAGCCACTTTTTATATTTTAGCAGCCAGATGTTTTATGGCTTTTTATTTATTTTATTATAGAAAAGAGGTGTGTTGGATCTGTGCTTCGTTCACAGCCAGAGATACAATTTAGCAGCGCTTGGCGTATAGCTATAACATTAATTTTCCACTCTGGCTTCAACCACATTGTTCCATGATTGCTGTAATAAAGTAATAACTTGATCATGAAAGACACAAACTGTGGAGCATCCCAAAACTTCAACTTGGCTCAAGCTCCCATCATGTTATGGTTTCAAACCCTCGATCATGACGTCTGACTGAGCATGATACATCTGATACAGTTACACACACCCACACACTTTCAAGTACAACTGTGGTTTTCCTACCTGGAGATAATCTTTTTTTATTTTGTCAGAAACATAAAATATTTCATTTCTTGTTTCCGAATAGGTTAAAGGTGATATCTTCGTACACACTGTAGATTGACATCATGGGAATGTTTTGTCCAACATTCACACGCTCTCTTTTTGTCCCTTGGATCCAGCCTCACCATATGTGCAGGATCCAGTGACGCTCTCAAAAGCACTGCAGCATTACCTCCATCCATTAATCAATCTAATTTCACGTAGGTTTTGCTCTTTTCCACTTGTCGATAGCTCCGCTGCAGTTATCAGGTCAGTGTATTTTCCACATGCAGGCCTCTAACACGTGGGACACTGACTGGAGTACGCTAAGTGGGTGAGAGAGCAGCCTCTGGGCAGCAGAAAAGGTCCCATGGTTTTTTACTGTTGAATGACACTGTCCCATAACGAATAGGTCACAGGTTAAGTCTTGCACATGGCTCATGCGTAAGGCCATGTGTGCTTTCGAGCTTTACTTGAGTTCTTATTACACGCCTTTTTACACGCAGGCAAGGTCCATCATGAGTTACAGTTACTGTGAGCTTTCTTAAAACCCGTGCCAACAAAAAGGTTATGTTTTCCAGCAACAGAATCATCTATGTGTGAAATAAGAATTTCATGTGGGAAAACCATTTCCAAATTATTTCTGGGTCTGGTTTTAACTTTTCCCCTCCATCAACTGCACCCCTGTTAGCTTGGTTTGTTGCAATCAACGTACCAGAATCCAACCCAAGAGCCTTTGTGCACCGACTCTGAACTCGGTGAATGACACTTGGAGTAGGTGTGACAGTTAAATAAATCACTTCAACAAAAAATTCCTGCAATGCAAGTGTATGAGCTCTTAAGAAAACACTGGAAATCCCAAAGACTAAACGGAGGATATTCACATTTATGTGGCAGCTCCAAACGTGAAAAGGCACACACTGCAAAAAAAAAAAAAAAAAAAAACGGTGCAGGGATTGTTTTCTTTTCCTGAGACTATAGTCAGAAAGCATTTTGACATTGTAACAACAGTATTGCTCACGCTTATCCAACCTCCAGACTCTCACGTCTGGACAACACTCAGCGGCGGCTCCTGCAGCAGCGTGGTTAATGGGGGCCCAGAAAAAACACTCACTCAACTCATTCTTTCGCTTTCTTTTTCACAGTCACAGACAAGCTCATAAACACACACACACACACTTAAATATACGTTTTGCACATGCACTTTCTGGTATCAGGGTAGTAAAAACATCGGACTGTGAGCCACTTGCCAATCAAGCGACTGGAGGACAGACGGCTCAAGCAGGTCAAAGGTCACTGGAATGTTTATATGTCTAATCATGAGCGAGGAGCCGTGTGTGTCTGCGTGTGCGTAGGTATGTATCAACTCTTCACATTGCCATAAGTGTATTCTGTTTTTTTTTTTTCATCACACCGGAAACACCAGCTGTGCATGACAAAAGTAACGTGGTCCTTAATTCCTCCCTCACTTTCCTCATGCTTTAGTATATTGCTGCTGATAAAAAGTGATTTACAACTGATTTAGTCCATTTTCCCGCCCCTTTCATTGTCGCTTGCCATTCTGTTCTCACTACGCCATCCATCATTCTCTTCCTCCATTGTTATATTTCCTATTTTCTCTGTCAGCCTTTCTCCATCTTCTTCCTCCTAGGTGTAGCAGGTGTTTCCAAGACCACCAGCAGCTAGATATTCTTTATATGCGGTAATATCGCTCCCCCAGTTAAAACCCCTGAAAATATGATTTTGAGTCTTGAATTTTTCTTGCGAACGTGAAGTACTCATGACTAAATAAACAGCAAAATCAAAGTTTTGAAAATAACATCCAACATGTGTTTTCGGGGGCCTTTTTAAAAGGCTGAAAAAATGAAAGGCACTTGATGTCCTTCATAACCCTCAGCCTTCTCCCAGACTTCTCATCGCGAGGAGAATATATCACCGTACATCCATGTCACTTGTCTTTCACAACTCTTTACTCCCCTTCTCACTCAAGCCCCACTCACCCTCGCTCTGCTTCTTAACAAGGCGAGACGAGTAGTAAAGTGTCATCTTCGCTGCTGAAGTGGGTCAACATTTATCCACGGCCGGCTGGAACGGGAATGAGCCAGAAGATGAGGGAGAAGACACTCGACCCTTGTCTTTCTGCGTAGAGGAATCACAGCTGACGAATACTGTCCTCACTATCTGCGAGGGAGAATCAGATCAATTACTTCTCGCCAGTGCTCTTCTCGGCTGCATGTGCGGCTGGACCTCAGCTACACAAGTACACTGCAGTGTTTTTTTTTTGTTTTTTTTAGATTTTTGGTGATGGATAATATTCACATTTGTAGGCATGGATGTGTGAATTGAAGTTCCAGTGTAGCTGTGCCTGTATGAGTAATCTTTCAAAAACATTGTAAGGCAGAATGATCTGATTACTCCCCTACTATCATCACACAAATCAGACTACTTGAATTTGATTTGTTCAATACATTAAAAAAAATAGCTTACAGACCATACTGTATAAGGGTTAGGAGATTAATATTATTACAGTTTATATGGTGGCCTGTTATTTTAAACTTCCTTTTAAACGTCCACCATCACAACAGGGCTTCACTTCTTGACTCACACACAAAAGAGTCTGAGCCGATTCCCTTCATTCATCATCTCATTAACCACTTTAGATCCTAAAACATTAATATTTTTTGAATATTGTGAGAGTGTACTTTTGCAGCTGACATAAAAAAAAATGAATCTAATTTTATGTCATTGTATTGCCAAGATCTACCTTGAATAAATGCCTTGTTAAAAGGGATTTGACATAAAGAGTGCAGTCGCTCCACAGTCAATCACAGAAAGCAGAGGGTGCAGAGCGAACTTCACAGTGATGCAGTGAAATGCTTCTTTCAAGTGTTTGGCAGGGCTGTTACATCTACTGTAGCTTACAGTAGTTTCCCTTCAAACATTTCCAAACTGAATTTAAGGAAATGGAAGTGCTGTAAAGATGTTGTCATAGAACTGAGGCAGATTGACGACTAACTACCGAACACACAGAGTCACTCAGAGACAACATGGCTGGCCGAACTGTCACAGCAAACACAGCCAAAAATAAGACGGACCTCCGAATAGAGGAGCCATTCACACAGATCTCATCCTGATCTGAGTCTTATGGTTTTATGTGATAAACGTAAATAGTCGAGAAATTCTGGAAATGCGTCATTTGAGTCGAGACATCTGCAAAAACAGTAAGACCAAAGTTTTGAGAATGTAATGAGACTGCAGAGAGGTCAACGAGTTTCACAATTAAACATACAGCCTTTATTTCACTTGGGGGACATGGGGGATTCCCCCAGCACATGACTACTTTTTAATATGTGAGAACTATATAGAAAAAAAAGAATCGTTTTATTTTTATGAGTGTCACAATTAAGCTGTCTTGAGGCTAAAAAAAAAAAAAAAAACATAAAAACTCTTACTAAAACTTTTAATATCCAGTATAGGATTCAGTCTGTAAGTGTTACTACAAGGATTTTAATTATACACCCTCCTTTCTGGTGGATAGTGTGTCGTTTTGTAAGAAAAGTCTTCAATAAGTGAAGAAACTCATTACTGCTAATACGCTTCTTTGGCAGACAATTTAGCTCACAGGCAGACACTTTATCACACAGTGCTATGGGTTGATGACAAGCTGCATGTCAGAACCCACCTCCGACTAAAACATCCATATAGTCAGTTACTTTTCACTTTGCTAACAGTGTAGCGGGTATTAGAAATACCCCAGAGGTAAATCCAGTGTGAGTTATTCATGAGGGAGGTTTTATATGCTGCCGTCTTTAAACATCCTCATCCAAATTGCATAAATTAGTCACAGGACGCAAAGCTGGCTCAATATTAATACAGATCGAATGCAGCATAATTACACCATGGCTGTTATGCTTCATTATATTATGAATAGATTCTTAAAATGGCTTTCTCACCAGGACATGACTCTGCTTCTCACATGAGAGTGGATCATATGAACTGACACGGTGGATTTAGTCTCTGATTGAGAACGTGATTCACTCTGAAATATCATTAGCCTGTTAGTCATGTGGCGCCGGTGCTGTTTTCACTCAGATAAGGAACTTCATATTTTGCCTGCCAGCTTGACCAAGAGGAAACCGGTGGGCAGTTAGGAAACTGAAGACAAATTAGTTTAAAACTATCTTTATATACAGTATGACCATTTTGAGCAAAGCATTACCAGTGGTATGTGACTGACAATTATTGTCTGTTGTCTCCATCTAGTGGATATTCCTTGGCACTGTCTACCATGTTGGGCCAAAATCTCCCATAGGTGCTGAGTTGGGTTGAGACCGGGTGACTGCGAAGGCCCTAGCATGTGACTCACATTGTTTTCATACCAATCAAACCATTCAGTGACGGTCAATATGAACACCAACACCGCTTTGTGTGAGTGCCGATGGACACTATAATCCCACAATGCAATGCACAAAGAAAATGTTCACAATTAAAGATGGACTGTGGCAAAAAAAGAAACAACAAAACAGACAACAGAAAAAAAAAAAAAATTACAATGAGAGGAATGAACTCTGGAGAGACCAAATAAGAACATTATCAGTTGTGAGAACTTGGATATTTATCAATATGCGGAGAAAAATTGTCAAATTGTTTCAGTTGAATTCAAAATTGCTTTCCATTTTTGGTATTTTTTCCCCACTTTTTAATTTGAAAAGAATCGAAACGTTACAGCACTCTTTAAGAACTTGTATATGTATGGATGGATTAATATATCAATTTGGAAATTTGTTTTATCATTTCGGTTTTCGTTGTCCAATTATATATCAATTAATGAAATGTTGTATAACTATTTTGATTATTGTGGTCCTCCATACCATGTTAGATGGAATCTGGACTCAGAGGAAAAGTTCACAAACACACAAAAACAAACGAACAAACAAAAACGAGAAGCACAATGATTTCTTATCTGAAAGTTTTATTGATGGCACAAAACACAATGACTGTTAACATGCTGTTACATTTAGATATGTTCACATTTGGCAGTGGCCCCTTTCCTTAGAAGTTTTATTAACTAACTGCACATTATGCTTTTTCACTATGTAGCCTACAAACAAAATCTTCTGCTCAGTACTTCAACAACAAACTAAAGTGCTACTGATACTGTATCACAATCACTGTAGCGTCAATAAAGTTAAAAAATGTTGTTGGTGAGTTACAAAATGCTGACTCTTTTACACACAAGTATACACAAATACAACAGAAACAATTCCCCTTGAGTTCTACGGGTCACACTTCATGATCTCTCTGAGGCAGATGGTAGCGTAGCAGGAGGAATCCAGGTCGAAGTTCAAGGTGAGAGCGAGCGAGTCCTGCTTCCTTTCTCCCGTCACCTCTCCTCCTCCTCCTCCTCCATCCCTGCAGGCTGCTCTCTGGAGCTGGTAGCTGAGGTTGCGTGGAAGGGCCAGCAGGGGGCGGTAGCAGCCTGGCAGATTCAGTTTCAGGCTGCCGACTCTGAAGCGACAGTCCTCCAGTCCATCTCTGGCCAGTCTCTCCTGGTACCAGGTCCCCATGGCATTTTCCGGATACTTCACCGTGTTTCCTGGCATCGGCAGTAACACCTGACGGCATAATAACAAACAACTATAGTGATAAAACTCGAAACAGTCGCATTTAAAATAGAAATATTTCCCTGAAATACATACTTGTCCTAGTGTGTAGACTCCCCCTTGCTCCTCTTGGTCTGTCACCACATGGATCTGGAAAATGAAGGAAGTAAAAGTCAGATATTAAGTGTTAAACTGCAGAGTTGCAGTTTGTATGAGACCTGAATGTAACATTTAACCACAAATTTCAGAGTAAAAGTAAATAAATACAGAGGCAAGATTCCAACACTTTTTCACTTCTCTTCTCCTCTTCTCTTATCTTTTATCTATCCTAAAAACAAATCATTGTGAAGGTGTATATACTGTATATTTGCAATTCTATGTAATTCCATGACTACTGTGTATATTCCATGTGATACTAACTGTATTACAGATGAAATACAATTGTAGAATTTGTGTTTTTCTATTGTATAAATTATGAAATGGGTATTACAGACGATTTTAACAGCTTGTATTCTGCCAACAGGCTTCCTCTAGTATCTAAACACACTACATTTCCTTTGATGCAATGCAATTATATTCTTTTTCCATGTTCTAACCTTTCTCACCTGAGCAGAGCTGGTTTCTCCAGTGTCCTCTGGTTTGTTGTGCCCTTCTTGTATCCAGACTAGGTCTCCTCGCCTGACACTGTGGCCCAGAGTAGCCAACCTGTGAGCCGCCGCCTCGTTCCACACTCTGACAACCATAAACACAGACTGATCAGCGCAAATTATATTAATATTCATGTTAAAAAATAATACAAATATTGGGAGCTGGCTTAAATTTGAATTCATTATGACTCATTTTGAGACAGTTATTTATGATTATGTTGAATCCTTTCGTAAATAGAAAATAAATCACTCATTGAGGGTGGAATCTGTTTATGAATTACAAAGACAAAAGCAGGTGATGCTGGGTTAAACCTAACCCCACTTATTCCTGTTCACGTATCTCCATTACATGTGAATCACAGTGCTAGCATCAGATTTTCCAAAATTAATATTTTGCAATCTTTGCACAATTTGTACATTTATTTGATTTTATTACCAGATTCACGGGTATTTTGCTTAATTTATGAATATTTTGCCTGTTTTTTTTTTTTTTTTAAAGCAAAGGATATATAGTTTTATACCTACCTGAATTCAAAACACTGTCTCAACTTGGGAAAACTGAATATTTATTTCTCTCTGATGCGTAGAAGAAGATGCTAAACAGCAGTAACCGTTAAACACAATTTCACAATCAGATCTAGCTCTGTGACACACAAACTGGGGCTAGGTTAAACCCCGAAACTTATTGGATCTATCTAGCTGTGGAAAGTTTAAAAAAAAAAAAAAAAAAAAAAAAAAAAAAAAGAGTCTCTTTTTAAAATTTCTGCCATATAGGTCAGTTACTACAATTTAGCAGCTCAATGGCAAACAGTAAAAAGTTTGTGAATCAACCGGGATGATGATTCTCGTAAGACTGTGTTGACTGTGAGTGTTTGGGGTTATCTTCCTTGCAGCTGACCTGCTACAGTAGGCGTGTGGGTAGAAGACTCTCATGCTGTGGGGCAGGCTGAGCCAGGCTTGGGCACACCCATCTGCACCTGTACCGTAGCGGTTCAGGGCCCGCAGCATCAGCCGCTCCCTGGCCTTAGACAATGGCATCAAAGCCAGAGACTCCTTAGCATTATCTGGTGTGGAGAAGCAGGAAAGACAGAAGTTTAAAAAAAAAAAAAAAAGTTTCTAAAATGTCATAAATTTGCTATGTTGGCATAATTTTTTTTCTACAGAAAAGGATTCTTTAAAATAAAATAGAGGAACTGGGCAGTTCATGTAATATTAACTGATTCAGAGTTTCCTCAAACTCAGTACTGAAAAGTTCTTCTGAAGCAACTTTCACATCATCTTATGCACTCTGAGGAAATAAAACAAAATCACAATGGTCAGTTGTTGTTCCAGCTCCCACCTGTCTGGAGGAAGTGCCTCTTTGCGTGGCTCTGAGGATCATTGCCTTCGTCTGGAGTGAAGAAGAGGCGCACAGCACTGACCTGACACACACAAGAACATACTGAGTACAATCAGCCACACAGGGACTGTGCAGTCTGACAGGACATGATTATTTTACTGGAATGACACTGTTTGACCGCGGGAAGCGTGCAGCTTCTCCAGAAGGACGGACATGAACTGGTCACTTTGATGGACCAGTGGCAGCTCACCTGAATTTGACAGTTTTAGGGGTAGTCATATCCAGCCCTGTACACGTAACACTTACCATGTCTTCTTTGAGTAAAGCCAGTCCCACTCTGTCAGACTGAACGCTCTGTCCACTGCCAAACCTCTGTGGTCCATAGTAGTTGACAAAACCTCTGGCCTGCAACAACAATCAAAGTGAGCGTGACGGTGGCTATCCATTGGTACAGTAGCTAGTTTCAACCGAACAGCAGGAGTGAGACAGAAACAGCAAGCATCCACTACTCATTTTCATAAAAAAAAAAAAAAAAAAAAAAAAACTGAAGCAACAATGTGTTAGTTTTACTCCAAGTACCTTCTGTCTTTCCTGTCCTGTCTGTGAACTCAACACCAAGCCCTTTTTGTTCCTAACTAAGATGTAACTATGAGACAACAAGTCACAAAATATAAATTATTTTGAATGAAAACAGCTGGTCACTGCAGTTTCTAGTAAACGTTACTAAAAGTTAAGGAACTTGTGCATTTGTCAGGGATTAATTTTTAATCGCAAATTAATACAGTTGGTGCTTTAGTGAGTGTTTATTGCAGCAGGTCAGTGCATGTGGGATTGAGTCAAAAAAAAGCATTGCTTTGAGATTCTGCTCCATGTTGACATGATTGCATCACATCCTTTCCGCTAATTTGTCAGCTGCACATTCGTGCTGCCAATCTCCTATCCTATCACATCGCAAAGTTGTACTACTGGGTTCAGATCTAGAGACTGCGAAGGCCACTTAAGTTCACTGAACTCACTGTCATGTTCCACGGCTTCTGCTTCGTGACACGGTGCATTACCATGCTGGAAGTGGCCGTTAGAAGATGGTAAATTGTGGCCATAAAGGGAGGCACATGGTCAGCAACAATACTCAGACAGGCTGTGGCACACTAACCATGATTAATTGGTATTAAGGGGCCCAAAGCGCGCCAAGAAAACATTCTCCACACATAACACCTCCAGCAGTAGCCTGGACCGTTGACACAAATTCTGACCGTACCATCTGCATGCCTCAGCAGAAATCCACATTCATCAGACCAGGCTACGTTTTCCAAGTCTTCAACTGTCCAGTTTTGGTGAACCTGTGTCCACTGCGTCACTGCCGCTCACTAGATGTTGGCACCATTCTGAGTGAAAATCCCAGGAGATCAGCAGTTTCAGAAATACTCAAACCGCCCGGCACCAACAATCATGCCACTATTAAAGTCACTGAGATCATATTTTGTCCCCATTCATTCTGATGTTTGATGTGAATATTAACTGAAGTTCCTGACCTTTATCTGCATGATTTTAAGGTCATCCAATCACAGGATTGGCTGACTGAATATTTGCATGAATAAGCAAATAAATAACAATAAATTGCATGTGGATTGTAAAAGTCTAGACATTCCTTAAAAGGTAGATATTTTATGCCGGTTCACATAAAAAGTTACATTTGTGTGTGTTTACATTGGGACAATATCTGTTTAGGTCGACAAAGGAAAAACCAGAATAATACCTTGACATTCTCCACTGCTTCCTTTACCAGCGCTGCCAGGCGAGCGTGCCTGTCTGCACCAGAGGAGTGTGTGTCACTGGCTCCATGTGGTCTCAGGTCGCGGACCACCAGGTCAAAGTGGTTCCCCTGCAGTCGTCCAAGCCTGAGAGGCTCGCTGACAGAGCGGACCTGAGACAGACGCATCCCTCTCCTCTCGAACTCGCCCGTCTTCTCTTTCAACCTAATAACGCATAACATCAAATAAATAAAAACATTCAGATTTCTGCCATTAATTACGAGGCTTCAAAGCGAACACAAACGATAGTAAAGAACCTTAACATCTGAGGGCTGTTGCAACCCTCCGTCTTGCTTTTTGTGTCGCCTGTTTGTGAACAGGAAAAAAAATGTAAAGACCAAACGCAACCAAATCCATAAGAGAAATGCAGCACTACCGTTGAGGTGAGACCTTCTTCACCACCATGGACTGATAGGTGATGGCTCTCTTATCTTTGATCCCAGCGTAGGTGAAATCTGACGGTAGGACACCGAGAGCTGCGGCCATGTAGCTGATGGCCTCCAGAGTCTCCAGGTTCTCCTTACACAGGGTGAACGCTGAAACAGAGGGCACGCAAAGGATAACACATTGCTGGTTTTCTTTCTTTCATAAAAATATTACAAAAAGGTATCAATAGGTGTGTGACGTTGATGATGTAAGCTAAGTAACAAAAAAAGTCCTATGTGTGCTTCCCATATTTTTCAGCACTTTTCTTGTCTTCACTTTCCAGACCTGAAAAAATGCCAATTGATGTTAGTTCAGAGTCGGAACAACTACACCATTTTCCCCTCACTACAGCTAAAATTATTTTTTTAGAGGAAGAATATCAGAAGAATATCAAAATGTCAGTGGTTTACTAGTTTTCTTAGTATTATATGATAATAATTCTAATATCTTAGAAAAAATAAATCAATTTGCAGACATCACCTTAGGCCCTGGCACATTTTTTAAATCTCTTTTCTGATGTTATGTATATTTAATAAGAGAATAATCAATAATGAAAAAGTTGCCGTCCTACACCTTACCAGTGTACACTTCTTCTTCCTTCCGCTCATCTGCGCTTCTCTTCTTCGGCCTCCCTCGCTCTCTCAGCCTCACCGAGATCGCTGTGCTCCCCTGATCGCTGAAGCTTTTCGTCTCCACCAGTTTCCCAAACCTGCGGCTCAGGAAATGGTGGACCGCCGTCCTGTGCTCCTTGTTGTCGTCAGGTCCAAACGTGTAGGATGAGCCCCGCACTTTGGCATCTATGAACCTGAAGAAGTCCTCTGCTTCGTCCTCTGTGACCAGCTGGGAGAGCTCTCTGTAGTCGGGGTCCTCCCTCACCCTGATCTCGGGCTGAATGGTGACGGTCATGAGGAAGGGGAAGCGGTGTCTGACGGCCCGGTGGACGTTTGCTCTGTGGTGTTTGTCAGTGAAGGATCCCAGAGATAACTCCTGCTGGGTTGGCTTTTCGTCTTTGAGAGTCAACACGAACTGCTCAAGCTCATCGCTGACTGACTGGCCTAAAATCACACCTAAATCAAAGCTGCCTGGACTAGGTGGGGCAACATCTACCTCATAATCAGCTGGGACATCTGTGTCGTGTGAGACAGAGGACTGATTATTATGCTTAAATTCGGCAGCGGTCTCATTGTTTTTATATGAGGAGGCACCACCTGGGCTCTGTGTTGCTGTAGCTTTATTAACCTGCTGTCCATTGACGTCTATCTCAGTCACCACAAAGTCTTTGATAAAGTTTTTGATGCTTCCGAGAAAACCTTCATGGCTTGATATGAAGCATGCAGGGACGTTCACAGCATCACTGTCCTGCTTCATGGTCACTTCATCAGGGCTCCCTCTTTGAGCAGACAGAAATAAGAAATGTTGGGAGGCAAAAAAAAAAGGAAATTTATATGTACAGCACAATTCATACACTTAAGGATAAAGGAGAATGTAAACATGTGTCCAAAATAAGAGACTATCATGGAGAAGGTAAACATAAGGTGATAAACTTAACATTACACGGCAGCAGCGAAGAATAGGATTTTAAGCCTGCTCTTAAAAGGTAGTCAGATTTGTCACACAGCTTAAAAAGCAATGTTAATATTCTTAGAAAGATGATAGGTGCTTTATTTCTGCATAAGCATAGGTTATACATGCGAAATAGTCCGTCTATTTACAGTAATATCCGTATCCTACACATTATCCCTGCCTTGACTATGGTGACAGAGAGCTGTACCTGCTTTAACAAATACAGTAAAGCACATTTCTGTCATTAAACGGGAATATAAATGTATTATTAAGAAATAATAACTGTTTATTTACTCAACGAACCTGCATGCGGTGTGTAAACCAGAGGCTTTTCATGTAAACACAACCACGCCGACACAATTCAGTCTACTTCCGCGCCATGTGACCGTCATGTGACTTTTCTTAAAGGGACCGACAACAAAGTCAGGAGCGGATTCATTTCTGCAGCCCACACCCCATTGTGATAAACACGTGCAACATGTTGTTACACCTGCTCCGTTACACTCACAACTGTAATAAACTCATGGGCTGTTAACGTTTCTTGTCGGAAAGGCAATGAAACAACTAAAGAGAATTCCCATTCCTTTTCCATGATTTCTTTTATAAATGTCATTGTAATATGGCAGTCATTCCAAAAACATGGTGTGCTTCCAGAGAAATGAAGAGCAGCACCCCAGTCAGTTGGGGTGTGATTTCCTTGCAGTGGGTTATTCACTGGTACTTTGTGCCCTCCAGTTAATTCTTGCTTTGATACCACACGCAATGAAATGTTCGTTTAACACAATGGTTTAACTTCAGCAGTTCCCAGAAGAAATTAAGACAGGAAACAGTAAATCAATTGTATAGCGACAACTGAAAGTCACAGCACACACACACACACACGTTTGTTATGCATTTTTTATCCAGTTTCTTGGCATTTTGTATGCCAAACTATTCAACAAAGAAGCAAGAAGTCTTGATCTCCTCTGTGGGAGTTTTGTGCAACATAAAGGGAATGTACTATTACTTTCTCAAAGATAAAGATATACACTAATAATAAGTGGATTACACTATGCCATTACTTGACTCCAGGGACTGCCTAAAAGGCAATAGGGCAGTAGGGCAGAGTCAGAAGCATTTCTCGAGATTAAAGGTCCCTTGCCTGGCTGTTGTTGAAATCTAAGCTTCATTTTAAATTGTAAATCCAGAGTAGTTGCACAACTCCAAATTTTGCAATGATCATATTTATTGCAATATGTTCTTAATACTGGCAGGGAGTTAGGGTCGAGTTAGGGTCGAGTCAGAGCAACCTACTCTTCAGACTTTCAAAACTGCTTTTCAGAAACCAAACTGTGACGTAACGGAGTGTACGTCCATCTTGATATACAGTCTACTAATTTTAGTTCCCACATAAAAATCGATGGACTTTCCCCTCAGCCAATGCTGAGGCTTTGAATGATGATCAATATATCAGATATTAAAATGCAAAAGCTGTTATACATTTTCTTTCCTGTGTATCAATCCAATGTAGCATTTACATATACAGACTTCATGTAAGCAGATACTTAGTGTATTCCCACATATCCTCAAGATGTTGCTTTGGGTAAATCAGACTGCACAACATTTATCGCTAGAGAGTGGATCTGGTCCAAGCATTTCCGGTAAAGTAAATTTTCTTGGCCTTTTGTTTCAATCCGCCCACCAGCATAATCTGCGCCAAAGAATGCATCAGTGCAGTTATGTCAACCAGATGTGTGAATTTGTTCCAATTTACACATGTGTGTGCCAAAGATGTTGTGGATGTGCGCTGGTGAATTTGACTAAAGCAACTGGAAGCATGGGGCACTAAGAAAGCTGCTATGTATAGTATGTGTATATTGATGTCTGCCTGAGTGAGTGATGTGAACAGTATGTTTTCAGGAAGTATATATGCTCTGCAGGACATGCTCTACTCTTGATCTGTTTTGAATGTTCAAAATATTTTGGTAGTTCTCCAGTGACTACTAATGTTACAACAATGTGCATCTGTGTTTGTGTAGGGATATGTGATAGATGGATAGATGGTGAGAGTGTTTGTACTTGTGTGTGGGACCCTGACAAGGAGTCATGTGATGCGGCCTCTCAATCGTTCCTTTGTTTTTCCAAAACGGGACAAAAAAGTAGAGTAGAGTAAAAGAAGACCATGATCACATTTTCTATTACAGCGTGTGTTGATGAGGAGCTGGGTTGTATTTATTTGCTGTCCGAACAAACATTTCTGCTCCAGCTGATGATCACCTGTAATCAAATCACCCTACACATTTTAGCATCTGAGTGAATGAGATCACACATATACCCTCTATATTTGATCTATGAAGTCTTCTGAACAATGGGCCTCATTCACCAACCACTCTTAAGAAGAAATTCCTTCTTAAAACTGACTTACGCACTTTTTAGGAAGATTCTGATGTTCACCAATGTTTTCTTAGTTGGGATTTGTTCTTAGGTAAGAACAGAATCTAAGCACACTCATGAGCACTGCTACGCACATTTGAGTGCTGACATGTTTGAACAAAATAAGTGGTTATTGCGTTTTCTACGGTTCTACAGTTATATTATAGGCCTATTATATTATCTAAATTACAATAATATTTTTGTCATTAAAATATATATTTTTTTAAATAACTTTTGTTATTTTACAAAGCATTATGGTCTTTTGAAATAAATGAACGCTATATTAACACTTAACCGTTCGTTTTCAGCTCACTTCCTGCAGCAGTACTTTCACTGCGTTTTGATTCCTTTGCTCCATCTTTAGATTTTCATATCTCTTTGTGGTTTCTGTCTGTGTCTGCACACGACCCTTCAGTTTCATGCCCTTTTACGGGCATTTTCGGGTGTTTACGTATGCTAATTGGGGCCAACTGGCACACGCTTTCATTTTACGAGGAGATTGGCACTCATTAATCTAAGAACACAGATGCGCACAATTCTGCAGTTTAAGAACACGTTCATGAACCTGACGTAGAGTTTTCTTAAGAATTTAAGATAATACTTAAGAAAATATTTGTGGATGAGGCCTACTGTCTTTATAACATCATCATTTACATAAATGCCTACAGTGTGAGCACACTGAGCAGCTGATTCCAGGCTCCAGACCAGAGCCTTCAAAACAGAAATAAACAATTTGGATCAGCCTTTCTTCCGTTGAACAATGTGTAAAGATATACTGTATCTGTGCAAATGTTCCCCAAAGTTCTGTTGATTATTTTCCCCACTTCTCCAACTCCACACACGCATACACAGTCCCCTCTCCAAAAGGGGAGGGGCTTTCCCAGAAGAACGTGGGGATTCCTTCCGCTTTATCTGTTTATAAACATCAACAAGACATGAAGCCTCCCAAGGATTATCTCTCTCGCTTTCTCTCCCTCTGTAGGACGTGGATATCTTTTATAAGAAAGCTTCAAACGCCATTAAATATACTGACCGCGAACTCAAGAGAAACAAAATGGGGAAAGTGAACGTCTGTTTGAAACGGAGTTACATTGCTGTGGCCAGTTTGATCGGTGTAAGTAGATATTTCTCTTTTAACAAGAAATGAAAGCCCTCTGTTGATAACAATTTGAAATTGTCATGTGACGTAAGAGGAATTTATATGTGTAGGTAGTGTACTATAAGCAGAGGTGGACAGAGTGCACGACTCCATTTGAAAGTATAATACAAGTGAAAGTTGTTCACATTTTTTTACTTGAGTTAAAGTACAGGCGTAGGCTGCTTACTTTTTAGAAATTTTAAAAAAAGTATCCAATTTTTTTAATGTCATCACATTGTTGTATTGCTCCACTTTCTAATTTACAGAACCGAATGACTCTGGAACAACCTACTGAATGCACTTGACTGACTTGTAGAATAAAAGGCTTGTAGAATATCCTATAGAAATTATCATAAAAACACAATTGAATCGGCCAATTTTTGTAAGCAGATTTGAAGTTTGGTCAAGATAAACACAGCAAACATTTTAAATGAAAGGAATCTTTCTTTATTGATGACATTTCTAACATGGACTTTACTCAAGTAAAGATAGTTGAAAAATGTACTCAAGTACCGTCCTATAGTAAATGTACTTCGTTACTGTCCACCCCTGATTATAAGCTGTCATTACACAAATTACACTTTATTGTAATGTCCTATGTATAATGTTTCCAAGTTGCTTGTTTTGTCTGGATAACAGTGAAAAATCCCAAGATATTCAGTTTACTGTCACACAAGACAAAGAAAAGCAGGAAATCCTCAAAACTGAGAAGCTTGAATTAAAATGTTTGAATCAGAATAGTTGCAGATGAATTTCTGCTGATGTTAAATAATGCAGTGTGTCGCTTCTGTTGCAGATTATTGGTGCTCTAATGTTGGCATACACTCTGTTCACCCACGGACATTTATACAGAGATGACAATGAGGTAATATTTATCAGTCTATCTTCCAGCTCAAATCTTTTTTTTCCTATCGAAAGTTTTTATTCTCACAGTATTTTCTTCAACAATACCACACAACTAAACACACTTAGCACTAAAAAAATGAGTTAAAGTCCAACTTTGAATCCACTTTGATCCTTTATAAGTTGGTGCAAAATATAGTATTCCAATTCACCAGATAGGGTGATAAGGTATAGCTCCAACTAGTCATCATTTCCTCAGTAAAAGTACTGGAATAATACTGCTTTCTGTATGGTTGATGTATGTCTAAACTGACCTCGACATTTCCAGTGATCCAGTTACAATGAAAACTGCAGGAACTAAAGACAGCAATTGAGACATATCAGTAGCATGCATGCTGACACTAGGCATCGAACTTTTTCAGTGTTCACTGAGCCCGTTGACCTGGTTCTCTGTCAATTTTCTCCACAGATAGAACCAGCAATATATGGCTCGTATGGTTTTTCCATTGCAACTCTGCTCTTTGCCCTGACTGGTTTGTTTGGTGCCTGCAAAAAGAAGAAATGGGCGCTGATATTGGTGGGTAAATAAAAAAACTAAATTTGTTTGGTAGTAGTAGTGAACAATTATGATCTACAACAAACCCTTTCACCTTTTCCCATGATCAAATTGCTCATACGTGTATATAAATGTGTGTGTGTGTGTGTGTGTGTGTCTGTGTGTGTGTGTGTCTCAGTTTGCAGTTGGAATGATCCTGAGCAGTCTGTACACAATTACGCCTGCTGTCATAATTGGACTGTTTAGGAAACCTCAGGTATTACAAAGTTGACTTTAAAATGTGTTGTGTTGTCCATTCTTGTATGGTGGCTTACAATTTTAATGGTGGCAGATTACCACTTGAAATTCACGTTAGTTTTTCAAACAGTGGGTTATTGATTTCACACCAAAGTAAACAAAATAGAATTCTAATTTCTAGCTGGCGATGTTGGATTTTCGAGGCTGAAATGACAGTTGCTAGCTGATTTGATCAGCTGCAGCTAGCTATCGTAAGCAAATGCTAATTCTACAAACTCTGTGAGCTGGTTGAACGCTCAATCTGTGTTTTTAAAGTTTCCAGCTGGTTCATTTTGAAATAAAAAGCCTCTGAAAGGGATTAAATGTGCACATAGTGGCTAAAGTTGCTCTTCCCTATCAAAAAGTCAGCATCGATTCATAAGGGTGGAAATAAAGAAACATCAGTGTTTTTTGAACATAGCCTATCCCAAATAATACAAAATGGCTAAGCCTGTGGATATAACACTAGGTTACTATAGTAGGTAGTATGTTAGCTAGCTGGCTATGCTAATGTTTGCAATTTACATTATGGCTCATAAACATAGAATTTAATCCATTCCTTCTGTTCTAGTGTTTTTGGTTTTGAGAAGGTAACACACAAAAAAACACCCTCCTACAAACTCAACTACCTTTTAATAAAAAGTACTTATTTTAATAGACAGAATATGTCAGAGGAATCAGGAATCTTGATGAACCTACATATCTGTATGTGTTTTTGAGATAAATTAAGCGAGTTGCATAAATTTCAGTCAGATGAGCCACAAATATTCAAAAAAAAGCATACATTAACATTTTCAAATAGTTTTTTATTCCTTGTAATTTTATATAACTTTTTTTTTTTGTTTGTGCAGGTGGTTGAAGAACTGAAGGAGATGTTCGAGGGTGGGGAACATTCGGGTCTTTTAAACGATGTTCATAGAGCCCACCTCAACAACACACAGATGGAAGTAGGTAACAATAGACCTCATACAAATACTGGTCATACAGATCACTATCCAGTATCATCACCTAGGCTGTTATATACTTTAGTCTAATATCTCATTGACTTGTTGTCCCTTTGACCGCCTCGCACATTAGTCATGGACTGTTTTGCTGCCGAAATATGTTTTTACCAGTGAACTTCATGTTGCCGAAACCACTTTGTGGTTTCCCTTTCCCCTATTTGTTTCCGCCACAGTACAGTGGAAATCTGATGACATATCATCGACTGATGTTTGAGTCACATTTTTTAATAATTTTTGGTCCTCTAATATGACTAACGTCTTTGCTAGATTTGTTATGTTTTAGTTCGATGATAAGCTTGTGCAGTAGAAAAAGAAAGAAAGTTTGGTCAAATCTGACTTGGAACACGTGTACAAACAAATGTCCAAGTTCAATCTTATTTTTATGGAGCACAATCTCATAGAGTAGCAGATGAATATGCTTGTAGAGGACCAATACAAAATGAGCAACTTTATTACGCTGTTACCACATATCATGAAATGTCTTGCAGCTGATGAGACAAGACTGAAGTTCTAGTGCATGGTAATCATCCGATCTGCCAAAAACATTGGCTCGGACAAGCCGTTTCTTAAGGCCCTGCTTTCCTGGAAGTGGATTCAAACAGAACGCACAGCCTCCTGGCACAAATGCACATAGGTGCGACAAACAAATTCCTCAGTAGCACAGACCTGACACAGTTCAGTAAATTTAACTGAACAGATTGTTAGTAGGAGGAATCTGGAGATGGGGTTGGGATTTTGCAGTTACAAAATCTCTTTATGCATTTTAATTTCCTCCTCTGTCTCAGTTGCAGTGTTGTGGACTGAGTCAGGGCTACAAGGAGTGGGGCAACGACATCCCAGAATCTTGCATATGTACTGAAGCGTCCACTAATCCATGTGTGAGTATGAAAGCATTTCTGTACCAAGCTTACATGGCTAATAGACTCTTATCTTGCCGTTGCATCACCTGTCAGCATTCGGCTAATGATTCATGTCTGTGTATTTCAGGTGGCAGTTCCTATAGACAGCCTACACTCTAAGCACAAGATTGATGACCAGCCCGTCATGGTTTATAAAGAGGTAACAACAACATTACAGTTAAAATGTTTGGTTTTATTTTTCATATTCTAAAACATAAGGAATATCCTCTCCTGCCTGAAATTCCTGCCTGAACTCTTATTAGATGGAACTACAAGTTTGTTTCATAGAACATATGAAAAGTTACATTGATGGATTCCCTCTCTCTCTTTCAGCCATGCCTTCCATACTTGATTGATAGATACGTTTTCCTCCTGAATGTGACTGTGGGCGTGTTGCTGGGACTCACATTACTCTTTGTATGTACTGTCGACCTCTCTGTCATGATTGTACCCACCCACTTTCCCATGTCCCCTTCATTTTTATAGTTTCTGGCTGATTTTCATAACCTGTCTGAACATTGCTCTCTTGACTGCCCAACTACCAAAATCCAGTATTGGGCAGATAAAATATGTATACACTCATCTGAGTCATCTTCAGTCAGCACTGTGTTGCTCAGAACAGTAGCAAGTGGACTTTTTTTTTTTGTCCAGGATTTCACCTCCTCGGGTGGGAAACGTGCTGCGAGATCTTGCTTGTGGAGGTTGTCAGATTTGTAATCTGCAGTTCATAGTCTCATAAACAAAGACTATACAGAGCACTGCTCTCTTTGTTGTAAACATGCAAATACATTATCTTTTATACAGTACTATTGGGAAAATAAAAGAATATTTTTTTAGGCCTTTTTGACTTGTGAGAGTAGGGAAAATTCAGGTCTTGTTAAGGATATTAATGATGGCTCTGTATTTAAATGGAATTCAGCCATTTTTTAATCTTAACTTGTTGTCATTAAAACCTGTCACCATGTGTGAAGTAAAGCCTATAGCTCACTTTGTCTTTCTGCTTTGCCTTTTCTGCCCCCTTCAGTCTCTTTCTGAAATTGCAGCTCTATTCAAAGCAACGCATTGGCATATGATGAAACAACAAAAGATAAGTAGGAACTAAAGACCCACCTCTGTTTCTCTGTCCTTTTAGGTTTTGTCAGTAGTGCTGAGTATTATCATCTTGTGTCAGCTGAACAAGAAGGAAGATATCCCTGCAGTGGTCTACAGTGCAAAGGCAAAAGCGGGCAACTACACCACTCTTACAGAGTTAATCTGATTTCATTGGTTTTTTCTTCGTGGCTGCTCTTTACACTGGTGAATATCATCATGTCAGCAAGTGAAAAAAACAGTGGGAACAATGGGATTTTTACAAGTGTATATATGTTTCTTGAATATCTAAATGTATTTGTTGTTCGGTTTTCTGTCTCTTTAAAACTTAGACCCTTTATTCATTTTACTCCTGCCTGAATATGCCTGTTTTTGAAATTCTCTGAAAATAGCAAGAAAGTGTTAAAAAGCATTCCCTTTTCATTGTGATAATCAAGAAAGATGATGAAAACTGAGATACATAAGCTACACATTAGCCCTGAATCCAGTTACAGAATAATGGAAAGAGATAGTTCAGATAGTTGGTATTTTCATCCCAGATTGAAATCGTAATTTCGCACATTTGATTGAAGATATAAGCCCTCAGCGCAGCACACATACAGCAAAATTAGACATTTTGTACCATATGTAAATAGAGTAAAACATTAATGTGAGATGATTGAAGACTGTGCGTTTAGGAAAGAATCACTCATGAAGACATGAAAGCAGAAACATGAATGTATTAGAGCTTTAGTGAGAATAATTGTATTTTAAAGTTTTATATCTTTTTCTGTATTATATTGTGCCAGATTTTATGTAAACTTTGTTGTTTTCAGTTTTTCTAAATTTTCTGTGTCATTTTAATTAAAGAAACTGTTTGAGTACGTGGGGTAGTTTTAAAGTCGACGCATATTCTTATTTTGACATTAATAATTTCATTTCTGATAGGGTGGGACACTTGCACACTGTCCAACCCAGCTGTCATGACATTGTAGATGTTGAAATGTCAATGAAATTTTTGAGCACTTAAAGGACTTCTCTTTCATTAAGGCTTAAAAGCGGAGGTTCAGAGTTCATTCTGGACTTCAGAAACTGCAACTGACAAAATAATCTCACCTCAACGACTTTAATAACTGTTCTGGAACTTTTGAATAATTAAATTCACAGCTAATTCACACTTTTTGTGGTTTCCTTAAGGGGCTGGATAAAAACGATTTGGGAGCACGGTGGAACCTTATGGTCAAGTTTAAAAAAAAAATAAAAAAAAAACAGCAGATAATAATTTCTTAAGTATAGTTGGTAGACAGCTAGGTTGTCATTAAAACATCTCATCATGTCCATGTCAAGATCTCTCTCACTTCATTTGCCTTGCCTTTTCTGCCCCCCTCAGTCTATTTCTAAAATTGCAGCTCTATTCAAAACTATGTATTGGCATCGGATTACGAAACAAAAGATGAGTAGGAAGTAAAAAGACCCATCTCTGTTTCTCTTTCCTTTAGGTTTTGTAATTGTAGTAATTGTAGTATTTTCATCTGGTGTGGGCTGAATCAGAAGGAAGATACCCCTGCAGTGGGCTACAGCGCAGAGGCAAAAGCAGGCAACTACACCACAACTCTATCAGAGCCGGCAGAGTTCACTTGATTTCATTGTTTTTGTTTTTCATCATGTCAGCATAAAAACATTGGAAACAACGGCAAATATACAAGGTCACATGGTGTATTTATGATGCCTGAATATACCAGAAGTTGCCTACAACATGTAAATATAATATGTATATATTATTTTAACCTGATTATATTTACACATGGTAATTAACATGTGTCTGCAGTGTCCACATTGAGATCTGATCACTCTGTCCAAGCTCAGTTCCAAGCTCCTCTCATTTGTGCAGGTCAAAAAAACCGAACTGTATGTAAAGTCATTCAAAGTAGCCCCACCTCAACCAGCTACAAGAGTAAAATACTGCTTTCACATGGTTTCATCAGAGAATACTTCTGTACTTTTATTTACATGGTATTAATACTGTTTGTGTTTTTTTTTTGTATTTTTATTTAAGTAAAGGATGTATGGACTTCCTCCACCACTGAGTTCTTGTTTTGCAGGCAGAAGGCCCCATTTCTGTTATTAGATATTATATTACTGGATTAGTATTACTGAGGCATTCATGTGTAAGCACGACTTTCATATTGGAGCTGGTCAAGGTGGGATGTCTAAAGTAGCCAAAAATGGAAACACTCAAGTACAACTTCCTCAACTACAGCACTTCAGTGAGTAATTAAACTAAGAAATGATTTGATTTCAAAATAAAAGCTAAGACATCAAAGGAACAAGAATCACATAGTTTATTCCTGCTATTTACAAAATATTACATAACTTCATTCCATAAAAAGAAAAAAACGGTGTATGACAGAACTAAAAATACCATACATTTAAGAACATATTAGAACATATATATTAGGCATTAATGGTTAAAGTGCACAGGTAGACATTGGATCTGCTGTTTCAGACGAAATTCATTTTTGACAATACATTAGTCGAGGAGACATTTCAACTGCGGGCAGGTCATGCAGCAAGTCGTATATGGAGCGATGTGGCATAAAGGCCTCTTCGGTGAGAGCGGCATCAGTTGCGAAAGTACAATCTCTGTAAGAATATTGATGACACATCTTCCTACAGGAGCCTCTCACAGCCTGTCTGCGGTGGCCTTGCCAAAATTTCTCCAAACCTTGAAATCAAATTTTGGAGGCAAAAAAATAATAATAATTGAGGATTTACTGGCATGTCTACTGAACGTGCAACCAAACAGAATCCCCTCTCCTCCTAATGGACACGATCATATATCTTTTACTCGCTACGTGTGCTTTAAGAAAAACTGAACGAGGTGATGAAGTTACAAATATACAATGTGCATAACAAGGCATCAAGACATTCTGGTATCCTAATGAGATCTTTGACTCATTCTTTTGTCTAACCTGATTATTTATCCAAGAAAATCATTGCTCAATAATAAATAAATCATTATATTTCAATCAAAGCACTTTGTAAACTCCGTTTAAGAAAGATGCTACATAAGGATTATTAATATTATTACTTATTCAAAGATTATTGGTTGCTTTAGTGCTGAAAATTCAACGTGTGTGCTTAAGACAAGTACAAATATATGTATGTTTGAAAGACATTGGTCCAGTTGACAACCAAAAATGGGTTTTGTGCATGTGTTTGAGATTGTTACGGACGGTAGACGTCATTGGATTATAATCTGCCTTTACGAACTCACTGATGCGTCCGAGTGTGAAGGCAATGGAAATAAATAATGTCAGAATATTATCCGGATACGATGACACTTACTGTAGATAACAGAATGCAGAGAAAAACAGATGGCTGATTAAAGCTTGGTAAGATATTCAGAATCTAAGGGCTAGGCCAAAAGGCGAGTGAAAATGTGATGATTACTAAAGATAAAGCTCATTTCATTAAACTGCATCGTTCAGTCATTTGAAATTGATCTATGCATGTCGATTACTTTTCAACATCAGTTACATGCATTAACACTTAGAAAATAATAATAATATATAATAATAATAATAATAATAATAATAATAATTTAACATATGTTGCTACAGCACAAATTAGCCAGGTTATGTTATACAGCCTAATGTGTTTACATGTGCAAATTCAAACAAGGTACGCTTGATAATAATTTATGTATGTATTAAATGTACTAGGTTACTAGAAGGCACCAGGAACATATCTGTTTGATTGTAGAAGAGCCATGAACTCCTGTTTTCGTCTTATCTGGCCCATCAGCTTGATGCTCATGACAAGTAAAACCATCTGGGGAGGGAAGCACAGGTCAGATTGAGGCACGTAATATAACATACCTGGTGACTGTCATTTTAAAGTAGGGCACAAGCAAACATATAAATGAAACACACATACCCAAAACACTCCACTTCCGAACTGTATACCCATCGCCAACGAGAATGCAAGCTTTAGTTCGGAGACATAAATCGGTAGGCAGGGCTGTGGGGGGAAAAAGTGCAGGTTTCAAGGTGGTGGCAAAAATAGTTACAGTGTGAATGAAGCAATAAAATCTGTGAGAAGCTAAGAGGTTTCTGCTCCAGCAAGCCTCTCTATTTTTTTCTAAAAGAAATCTCAATTACAATTTTTTTTTTTTTTTTTACCTCTTGATAAACATACTGGTTCTTCGGAGCCCCAAGTGTGGCGCTGCCCCGTAGTCGAATCTGGTGAGGAGAACAAAATCCCATTACATAATATGACAAAAATAGAATTCAGTCAATACTGGTGGGAGCTGGGTGCAACATAAATAGTATGAGGACAAATTAACATTAAAAGGAATAAAAAAGTTCCTTTGATATCATGGGTTTTCAGTTTCACAGATGTGGTCACCGTTCCTCTCGGTCGTGGAGACATTTGAGTTCCCAAAAGACAATGTGTGAGTGCAGGACCAGGAATCGTGATGAGTCATCTTCACTGCTTATACTCTGCTTATATAAAGGAAGATACTCACGCATTTTCCCGGATACTGACAGTTGCAGGAAGCAGGGATGAAAGAGCCCCAGTCTTTGTAGCCTTCGATAAGACCACAGCACTCAAACTGGAGGTGAGACACACACACACACACACACACAGACACACACACACACACACACACACACACACACACAGGCCAAATAAAAAGTAAATCCAAAACAAATAAACCTGAACAGAATGCATAACACAATATCATACCCAACAAGCACGTAAACATGTCCGCACCCATGAATGATGCATCCTTTCTTTGGATTCCTTTAATTTGCACAGGTTCTCCCACAGCGGGGCGATATACCTTTAAGATAAGACACACCTGCTTGCCCGGCCACACCCTCAAGACTATATATACTGCAGGTGTGGCTTCATTCGGGTTTGATTGCCACCTGAGTGTTGAGTGCGGTGTGTGTGTGTGTCTGTGTTGGAGGTTCCAGCTTTTCGTAAAATCCAACAAGTGTGTGTATGTGTGAAGGAGCTGGGTGCCTGTCTTCTTCGAGCAGCCTGTTATATCTCTGTCTTTTCAGGCAGTCTTCCATCTTACAGCAAGTGTGGGAGCTAGCACCTCTCTGTCTCATGAGGCCGAGACGGTAACCCTAAGCTAGCAGTAGCCTGCTTACGGGAGAGACGCGAGGGCTGAGCAGCTCTTTTTCTGAGTCATAACTCAGTTAAAGTTCACATCTCAGTCACATTATTTTCAGACTCTCTGTGGATGCCACTATCAATCCAATATCTATCAAACACATGTCCATAAATCTGAGTAAAAATCAAAGAAAAAGACTCATCTCAAACTTGCCAGAGAATCATCGTTTTTAAGATTTCTTCAGCATCAAAATGCTCCAGTGATAGTTGTCTGTACACACATGGGTTCACTACAAACTGCAACTGCTAATGGCTAATTCTGCATCATTTTAACAAACTTAAACAAATATATGCCTTAAAAAAACATGGCTCAAGATGTAGGCTGCAGCTAACTGACTCCATTGTAACATTATACTTCCTGTTCGATCCCACCCCCCCAAAGCGTTGTGGGAATTGTAGTTCCAAAACTTTGAGCAAACAGAAGTGAGATCTTTCCCCATCGACCGCCAGAACACAGCTCACTGAGATAACTGCTTTTATAAACGAACACACACCATTTAATTGCGTGTTGAAGAAGAATATCCTTGAAAGTAGCTTTACATCTATTTCCACTGCACTTTTGAAGAATGAGAGATGTATTATTTGCATTGTAAAATATAAATCCAAACCCAATGTGCATCAAGTTGAAAAAGCAAACAGTAGCTGCTTACCTCTTCTTGGATGCTGTACAGCAGGGTCCTGTTGGCTTTGCTCGTTCCACTGAGTGGCATCATGGACAGCAACTTTGCCTCCTCACGGACGACACGTTTCTGAGGAGGGAGAAAGCGCACTGAACGCTGTTCTTTGCGTATCAAGTCATACTGTCGTCAAACCTGCTGTTTAAATAGCTGTATTAATTAAGAATCATATCAGCTTGTAAAAGCGGGGTATTCAAGTACCGTACCTCATAGACATCTTGGTAACTCAGTGCTGTTCTGACGATTATTGTTTGACTGGCTGCGGCCATCCCAGTTGCATACTGTGCACACACACACACACACACACACACACACACAAATCAGCAACACTCAGTGAAAGAGGAGCATCATTTGCAGAAACCACTTTTGAACACATACACACACTGTCCTATACAGGTTAAAATAAAATCTTAAAATTATAAGAGTTGTAAGAATTGTGTACATGCATACACACACTGTAGTACAAAAGACACACAGCAGGTTTTTTTTACCAGAATCAAACACCATCTCTTTCCTTTACAGGCTCCAAATATACCGAGCACCGACAGCAGCAGGCAGCCGATCTCTATGACATACATTAACACTACAGAAACACTGGACACCAGCTGTGGAGAAAAGTAAGATAAGTGTTAAAGGGATCTTGTGTTTTGCTTTTGGCCCACACATAAAACAATAACTGTGTATCTGGGTAATACATTTTTTTAAAATCTAAGATTAAAGGATCCATGTAAGAAGTAAAGCTCATCTGAGATATTCACTTACACTCACAGCAAGGATAGCATGGCTACAAAAGAGGTCAAAGGTCAGGGTAAGCTACAGAGCGGCACCCTTAGCATGTGAAGATAATTCACTGTCTTGCCCAAGGACACTTCAACAGGCAGATGCTTGTTATCATGAGGGCTTGAACTCAGCTCAAGACAATATATATATATTTTCTTTTTTTTTTTTTTTTTTTAAAAAGCGGCTGCTGAAACGTTTTCAGGCACTATTGATGGAAGCCCGAGCAGGTCCATGCATTAATAATTCCGCAGCTGTACTTGGATATCCCAGCAACTCCTTTGCTCCTTATTAAAGTCTGACAAGACAAGGTTATTTCTGGCTCCAGTAAATAATATTATATTATTTTCATCCAGTCAGAAAAACATGAGAAATCAGTCTTACTTTGCCAGTTTGTATGAGGTCTCTGTGCCAAGTTATTGTCATTGTCAGCATGAAGAAGCACAGCGCCTTTTCAGTGGAGAAAGAAATTTGTTTAGACATGAAAGTGTTTCAGGATATAAAGACAGTGGTGGGAAATAAATATGAGCATCTCTAAATTCTTAACCAATCAATAGGTGTTATTTCGTCAGCCCTTTCAGGAAAAGTATCACCCCATATGTTTTTTAAAAGTGCTGCCTTTCGGTGAACTCGGAGGTGTCACCTGAGGAGCAGCAGTTCATTTAAAGAGCAGATGGAAGACAGCAGCACTCAGCCATCCAGGATACCTTCACAGGGCAGTAGTATCACAAACACAACTAGGCCTATACTGCATATGACTCCACACTCACAGCACACACAACACAAACACGCTGTGAACATTAGCAGCATGACAATAATATAGATACTGTCTGGGTGGTGAGGTCAGTTTGGGATGGAAAAAATGATGGTTATTCTCTGGAAATACAAATTATAACCATCCCTATGGCGTCTTTTTATTGCAGCTACCAGTGATTTTTCTTTCTCATCACTTTTTTTGTGTGTATCCCCTTTAAAATGTGCTGCAGATATTGCAACGTTGTAGGCTACATACATTACATTTTGATGGGGGCGGTGGGGGGGTCGCTGCAGCATCTCCCTGAGACAGACGTATTGTAGAGCACGAGTCTTGTTTAGGTTAATAATAGACTGACTGATGAATTTAGGTCAAATAACGGCAATAATTCAAACATTTAATAAGAGAAACGGGCCATATAAGGCGATCAAATAGGCCTCTTATCTTGAAGTGCATTCGAAAGCAGTGGTGTTTACCTACCATATGCACAGCATTGGTGAAAATAAACGGCCTTTTCAGGGTCGTTTTCTCCGCCACCACGACCACTGCGCTCCGCTGCATGCTGCTGCGTCTCTCCGGGGCGTAGAAGCAACCTTTCATAAAGCAAATATTTCGGCGACCACAGACCTGTGATGTTAACAGTAAAGGGCACCTATGAATCCGCACCGGACGTCACTGTGATGTGCTGTGGATGAGGGGTCTGTGCCGCCTTCAGGTGCCGTCGGAAATAGGGGAATCCAGAGGATTAGCGAACAGGAAACGGCTGTGATTAAACAAGTTCATTCCAGACTGATTGGTGTAATGGTCCCGAGCATTACGACCACCTAAGTCATATATTTAAATACTTTTTTTTTTTTGATTTCTTACATTTTTATTTTTTCATTTAACTGCTGAATGAAGAGCAAAAATCACACTGTACAACATGAAGGTGTAAATACTGTTTCACCTTCTTGCTAATTGTTATAAAAGACGTCGAATGTCGATGTTGAATCTAAAAATACTCGAATCATCTCATTCAAAAACTGCAGAGGTCTGCAGAACTCTCATATTTACAGTGGTGGAATGTAACTAAATACACAATACTCAAGTGCTTACCTATTTTATATTATACTGTACTTTATACTTGTAAATTACTTTGCAGGTCCAAATAGAATATTATAATTTATTATTATAGATTGAATTACCCAACAAATACTAAGTAGTTAATATTAGCCCCACCTTTACCATTAACTACATGCTTTCATATTAATGCATAAATGCACAAAATCAATAATTAATATATATATTATTCTGAAATGCGCCATTCTGCTTAATACATACTTTTACTTTTTTACTTTAAGTAGGCTAAATTTTGATAGTAATATATCTGTACTTTTACTTTTAAATGAGTATTTTTAGACTGTGGTATCTGAATTCTTCTTACACAAAAAAGGAAAAAATGGAGCACATGACCTCACTGTCCTAATACAGCCTGTAATAGGAAGCTAGTCTTCATGCTGGCTTCCTCATTTTATTCAGCTCTTGAATAAACTAGGAAGCTACTCTTTCCAACTGCCGCCTATCAATTTGAAGCCTCAGTTATGTTGTGTCTGTGTCATAAATCATAATCCACCAACCCTTACTATTTTTAATCTCCATGTGTCCATGCTAACAGCACAGTTAGGATTCTAAAGCTTCAAAAGATCCTAAATGCGTCTGCGCTCTTCACTGTACAGGACACAGACAGGAGTAGCTATGAAGTGTGGCTATTTGAACAGTGCATGGTGCTAAAATTAAGACATTAACATGAGATAAATAAAACATCAATAATATATTTTGGACGGATTTACAATTTCATTCAACCACAAATGAAGAAAGAACTTATATCCATGTTAACAGTCTTTTTTTGACCAATGTTATAGACAAGCTGCTGTAACTCTGAAAGCACAAATGTACTAATTGGAAATATGACAAATATAGAAACTGTTTATTCATTTCTTTTTAATTCATTCATTAAAGGAATAAAACAAAACATGTTTAAAACGGCCATAAGAATTCACTGCACCTGTAACTTGATGTTGGCCCCTCAATAAACTGCTCTGCATGAAATATCACCTGAATAAGTTCATGCTGAATTTTTTTGGCTGTACCACTTTATTTGAAAAGATTGTCATGCACTTTGTCATAGTTAGTAAATTTGGGAATATTAAACAGGTTTCAAAATGAGTTTATGCGATGAACAGAGTTCCTGTCAAAAATGACTGCATTTCCCATGATCCAACTGTGGTAATGGGGCTGGGCTACTTTCCTAGGACAGGTAGGGCGGGTTTCTATTGTTACCACAGGTGCTGTGAGGCTGTAAATCAGAAAGAACAGGAAAAACTGATGAGAGGACACAAAGAGAGCGAGGAGGAAGGAGAAGCCAGTGGAGACACGTGAGAAAGATCAGCAGGTGGATTGGACAGCAAACCTGATTATAGACAAGCATTTTTTTTTTTTAAATCCTATTTTATCTAAAGGAAGTTCCCTTTTTTTGACAGATAACTAACCAGAACCTGGGCAGGAGGACAAAAAGGATGTATTCATGCTTTCTTTTGCTGCAGGTCATAAAGTGGGTCAACACCTGAGAAGGAGCTGAAAGGAGCAGCAGAACTGAGACAGTTTTGTCCTTCTGAATGAGCACTGACAGAGGGGAGGGACAGGCTGAACTGGCTGGAGACATTAGACGGACAGAATGCTGAGTTATAAAGAAAAAGCTTTATTAGCTTTTATTTAGAGGATACTGGAGAGGTAAATGGTTTCTAACCTGTGAACAGTACCATTTTTACATCTTGACAAACAAACTTAAACTGGTTTCACAGGCTACATGCGGACTAATTCAACTAAACTGACCCTGCTGCTGGAAAAACAGCCTGCTGACCGACTGTAGCTTTCACTGGAACCAGTGGGAGTTCACATACTTTCTTTCCTATGACCCAGCATTTTAAATTCTTATTCAAGCATAAAGATAACCCAGAAAGTATAGGAAGGATCATTTCCTCCACTCTCACACATCCAGAGATAGAGACGCATCACTCCACTGCAACTCCACCATGCAGACCCCAGGACCCGAGCACGATGACTCTTTTGATTTCCTGTTTAAGATCATCCTGATCGGAGACTCTAACGTGGGGAAGACCTGTGTGGTTCAGAATTTCAAGTCAGGGATTTTCACAGAGAGGCAGCAGAACACCATCGGAGTGGACTTTACTGTACGAACCCTGGACATCGAGGGCAAGAAAGTGAAGGTTAGTGCTGTGTGTGCAGTGGACATGAAAACATATGTGCACCTGGAGTGTTGTAGATCAGCACCCCAACAAAACACCCGTACACAAGCCTTTTTTTCAACAAGCAGCCATAGTAGGGAGTAGATTCAGAATTTCTTCATCAAAACGCAGTAAATGCTGTCGTCACTGCAGCCATGAACAGCTTTAACAAGAGTGTCAGAACTCATGGGGCCTTCCAGCATGTGACTACAGGTTGCAGTAAAGGTTTGGCATTAGAGATGGATAAAGGACTACAATAAGTCAGTGATGCACATAATCTGCAGGTCTTAAAAGAGCCTCGAAAAACATTGACATTAGTGACCTCAAAAAGGCCTTAGATGGTTTAAAAAAAAAAAGTCTGAATTATAAAGGTTGTTATTATAAGGGCTGTCAGGACACGTTACGCACTTACAAGCTGAACCTGTAGCAAGTACTGTCACTGCTGTTAGCCACAACAGCTAGGAAGCTCATAATGGGCAAGTGTCAAGTTTAGCAAAATGTTTTTAAATTAACTTGAATTAATGAATCATTTTTAATTGGTTGACCCATCCATCCATTGTATACCTGGCTTGATGTCACATGAATTTAATTAACTGTATCATTAGGAAATATTGTTTTATGCTGTTGGGAAGTAATTTAAAAATGTGATGAATCATCCTAGGCCTATATGACAGTGAAAAGGGTAATTAACTATTTAATGTGGTATTAAAAACTATTAAATGTAATGCTGCAGGAGCCCTAATTATGCTCCGGTGATGCCTGATACATGCCCCGATCCTCATCGTGGGTGTTGTAGAGTCAGCTGGTTCTGACAGGGACAGGCTGCACAGCATGGCCGCAGGCATTTTGATGAAATATTCAATGAAAAGTGTGAAAAAATGAAGCCCATGGTGTGTCTAAAAGGAGCAAAACAAATGCAGGTTCAGTTGCACATAATAGCCTTTTCTAGCTCCAGGAGTAACTACAGTGAAGGGTGTCCTTTGCTGACAGTGTCAGTTAGACTCAGTTCCAAAAACAAGTCAGACCAGCTGCTCACATGAAGAACTTGTTCTTCAGGTTTCGCTACTCGAGTCTTCGTACGACAGACAAAAATAAAGGAATCACTTCTCTGCAGGGTCATTAAACTACAAAGGGAACTAAATGGTTTGGGTGAACTGTGATTAGTGGGCACACACATGCACTGCAGTAACTGCTACTCATGATACTGTCAGGTATGGGAGGTAAGGTAAACCCTAACCCTAACCCAGAAAGGTCAAATAAACTCAGTTTCTGTACTAATATACCAAAATCTAGTTTCATTTTTGATCTGTCTGTCTGTATAACTCTCTATTTGTCATAGCCACGGGGGGAAAGACACAGCCTGTCACACACACACACACACACACACACACACACACATACACACACACACACAAACACACCCACAGCAACTGTATTGTTCTGGGGACAAGTCAGTTAGATGACTGCAAGATAAAAATTCATGGCATGCGTTCTCTCAACAAACATGCCATCAGGTGATCTTGAACGCAGGAAGAAATGTTCCATCAATGCGTCATAAATCCTGCAGCATTAATGGTTATGTGGAGTAATGTTGAAGGTGACCGCCCCTGACATCTGTACTGAAGAAGATGAATTTCAGTTTTGATCACTGTTTTCCTTGAGTGTCACTGAAAGTGTTTGACAGTCTAAAAGAATTATATTTTTCAGTAACTCACAGCATAAGGTCATTATAAAGTTGTAAAAGTAACATAATAGAATTAATTACAGTTGAGTGTTCAAATGAGTCAAATGATGAGCTCCTGTTTTCTCATTTGAGCACACTCACATTTCAAGGCCGAGGTTGAGCAAAATTGAGAGCCACCCAATATTGAGAACAGTTCACTTTTGTATTTCTAGTGCTACAAGAATTGCTAATGCTAGGTTTTAATAAACCTAAGTAGTTGTGAGTTATTTTGTTTATTTTGCTTTGGTTACTTTAAGTCACTACTACCAACAGACCACTGCTAAAGAAAATCTGTTTTAGCAGCTTTATGAGTCAAGAGTTTTTTTTTGTTCTTATTCAAGAAATATATATATATATATATATATATATATATATATATTTTTT